>NW_024504122.1:4554266-4762790 GCF_017590055.1 Onychostruthus taczanowskii
TATATATATATATATATATATAACACCCTGGAGCCAGCAGACAGAGACTGTGGGGCTGGGTTTGTCTCCTGGTGGCCTGAGGGCTCCCCCAGCCATGGGTACAGAAGGCCTGTTAGGAGCAGCTCCCTAAAAACCCATTTTCAAATAAAACATCCTCTTCCAGTCCTCCATGGGTGGTATCCAGGAGGGAGACAGGGAAATTGTCCTGCCAGGACATCACTTCTTGTGCCAAGGGGACAATTGACCATGTGAAAAAGCCTCCTGGCAGCGTCCCCAGGGCAGGGACACTGTGCCAGGTCTGTGTCACAGTGTGGCCCCCAAGTCCCCTGTTCAGCAGCAGGGTGGGGTAACCTGCACCCCACTGGTTTTTGGGGCTGCTGCCTCTGCAAAGCTCTGCCCCAGGACAGTCTCCAAACCCCTGACACTGACACCTGTAGTGCGTGCTACAAACCATTCCAGGTTTTCCTCAGTGGAGGAGAAGGAGCTCCCTGATATCTGTTCCAGGAGCTGTGGGAAGCCAATTATCCTTGAAGGCAAACTGTCCGCAGATAATTGGAAATATAGACTTTTAACTGATGGAGTGTTGACTAAACTGCAGCTCCTGCTCGCTGGTGTCATTGAATCTCGGGAGCCTCTTGTAATGTTTGGCAGGTGCATTATCCTGTCACATCCAGCCAGGTACCAGGGCCCTGCTCCTAATTGGAAAGCAGGTTTGGAACGTCCCTCCCACAGCTGCTCCTGTGCGAGTGTCACTGCAGGAGCTCTCCTCCCCTCCTGCCCAGGCTGAGCAGACACAGCCAGGGCTGCAGGCTGGCATGCACTGGAGCACTGCGTGGTTCTCCTGCTGGTTGCAGAGCAGGAGGCAGCTCTGAGAGCAATGCAAGGTGGGAAATGGGATGGAGGATGGAGAGCAGCCCACACCACAACCCCTGCCCAGAGCTGTGTTCTGTCACTTAACCAGGCCTGGGGAGTTCACAGGGCTCTGTCACCTCTGTCCTGGATGTCTTTGCTCTGCTGGAGTGTTCCAGGTCCCAGGGGACAGCAGGCTCCTGTGGGAAGGCAAGCAGAGCCTTTGCTGAGTGTTTGTGCAGGGGGAAGCCCTTCCCCGGGGAAGGGCCATTGCATCCCTGAGGGAATGGCTGCAGGGCCAGGGCAGCTCAGGCTGAGCTCAGGGAAAGGCTCTTCCCCCAGAGGGTGCTGGCACTGCCCAGGCTCCCCAGGGAATGGGCACGGCCCCGAGGCTGCCAGAGCTCCAGGAGCCTTTGGACAGCGCTGCCAGGGATGGACAGGGTGGAGTTGTTGGGGGGTCTGGGCAGGGACAGGAGCTGGGCTGGATGATCCTGGGGGTCCTTTCAGCTCAGGAGATTCCACCATTCTGTGAAGTTGTGCCATTGCAGACACTGCCCCACGGAACAGCTCAGTGGAGAACTGGGGATGTAACAGCTTCCTACAGCAAAACACAAAACTCTGTTCTTTTACCCCACCCCACAGGCGCAGGGATCCCCTGCCCAGGCTGCACAGCGGGGAGGTTTGGCCCCGGCGGCTGCTGCAGACTCAGCTCTGACTCTTGCAACAAATAAAACAGGCACGGTTTTCATGATGCAGGAACAGAGAGTGCCAAACCCCACCCAACAAAGCCACCTGATCACTCCATGGCCTTCAGCCACCGCCACACTCACACTTGGCTTCACCACAACACCGTGGGCCGGTGGGAAGGGACATCAGCCAAAGGGAAGATGCTCTTGAGACCCAGCCTGCAGAGCTGTGTCCAGGTCTGGAATCCTCAGCAAAGAAACACACAGAGCTCTTGGAGCAGGTCCAGAGGAGGCCATGGAGATGTTCCAAGGATGGAGCCCCTCTGCTCTGGAGCCAGGCTGGGAGAGCTGGGGGTGCTCACCTGGAGAGGAGAAGGCTCCAGGGAGAGCTTAGAGCCCCTTGCAGGGCCTGAAGGGGCTTATGAAAAAGAGGGAGAGCATTATTTTATTTAGGTAGAGAGTGACAGGAAAACATCTTTAGCATCTTTAAAATAAAAGAGGAGAGAAATTGCTCCCTGGGAGGGTGGGCAGGCCCTGGCACAGGGTGCCCAGAGCAGCTGGGGCTGCCCCTGGATCCCTGGCAATGCCCAAGGCCAGGTTGGACACTGGGGCTTGGAGCAGCCTGGGACAGTGGAAGGTGTCCCTGCCATGGCAGGGGGGGCACTGGATGGGCTTTAAGGTTCCTGCCAACCCAAACCATTCCATGATTCTATGAAGACCTATTTTTTCCTGGTACAATGCTCCAGTGCTGTGTCTGTGTCCCAAATCCTGCAGGTTACCCAAGCTCAGGCACTGGCATTGTGCAGATTTACCCAACAGAAAAAACCTCTGCAAAAATATCAGCGTCAAACCTTCAAATCTTCACCAGAGATGGAAGAGTGTTACTACTGAAGGACAGCCCCTGAGACAAGCTATTCCCAGGGAACTCCCCCAGGAGAGCAGGATACCATGCAGGGGTACCTGGGGGTTCCCATTACCCTTAAATACTCTCAACCTTTGGGCACCTCGCTTCAATCAGGTGATCAGTTCTTATTAAAAAAGGTACATATTGTTTGCCAAGGCATACCCTTGCATCCCAGCACCTTCCTGGAGGAAATGGGAAATCCAAAGCTTGAATCATTTGAGGGAGGAGCAGGATGTGCAGGTGGAGCTGCCCAGGGCTGCTGCTTTTCCCACAGAGCTGCACTGAGGTCACGGAATCGACAGCCCCAGATCTGCTGTTCCCCTGGCAGCACAGCCCATTTGTGTTGGTAATTAATGCCTTGGCTGGGGGAAAATAAATGCTCCAGCTTTATTATGAAACAGAAGTAAATTTTTAATAAGGTCCAATTAGTGGCAGTTTCCAGTGGAAGCAGCTCTGCACCTTATCAGCAGCCTCCTGAGGAGGAGGCAGGAGCAGCTCAGTGAGCCCCTTCAGGAAAGCCCCCGACCCCAGGTCCCTGCAGGGGCTCTCTGGGGCACCCCTGACCCCCAGGTCCCTGCAGGGGCTCTCTGGGGCACCCCTGACCCCCAGGTCCCTGCAGGGGCTCTCTGGGATACCCCTGACCCTCAGGTCCCTGCAGGGGCTCTCTGGGATACCCCTGACCCTCAGGTCCCTGCAGGGGCTCTCTGGGATGCCCCCGACCCTCAGGTCCCTGCAGGGACTCCAGGTGAGCTCCAGGCTCTGCAGCATCCTGGAGTTGTGCAGGGGTCCTCTTGTGTGTCAGAGGTTCCCCACGGGCAGCTGGCAGCTGAGGGTGGGAGGCAGCTGTGGCACAGGGATATTCCCCTGTATCCTGGTGCCCAAACTGCCCTGAGCAGCATGCCAAGACAAGCCCCACCAAGCTGTGAGCTTCCAGCAGCACAAAGCAACCCCAGCAGGCACGAATCCCTCGGGATGAGCCAGATGGGTGTGGGCTCCCTGCTGGGTCTGCAGAGAGCCTGGCACAGCTGCACTGACACAGGTGTGCCAAAACCCTCCACTCTGGGAGCAGTGATGGTCATTTTCCTGGGGACAAACTCATATTTCAGCTCAATGGCTGGGCCAACACCCAGGAGGAGAGAAGGACAACGAGGACAGCAGCTCAGTTTCCAAGGGGCCATCTCAGAGAGGCACAAGGACACAAAGCTTTTCCAAAGTATTTGCAATGCTCTGCTCATGCTGGGAGGCTGTTTTGGCAAGGGGAGTGACACTGCAGACCCAGTGAGCTCCACAACCTGCACTCACTCAGCTGTGCAGGCACAGCAAACCCAGGGCAGAGCCTTGCACGGGTGCCAGCCCCAGCACAGGGGGTGTCTGTGACCCAGGCCGGGTGCACCAAAGGAGAGGCACAGAGCAGCCCCACACCAGGGCTCACATTTAAACCTTTGATCAGGGACCTAAAGACTGCCCTGATTACTGTGAGCTGCCTCACAGAAGGACTCAGTCAGGAGGGGACATCAGCAGTCCTCACTCCATCTCCAGACCCAAATCCTCTCTCAGAGACAGCTGCTCTTTGTCCAACTGGAGTTTGACATCCTCCACGGAGGAGATCCCATGATGTGCTTGGGGCACTATTCCAACATTTCACTCTTTACATGTATTTCTTTTCTTATATTCTGCCAAAACCTCCTCTACTTGTCTTTAAACATTGTCTCTTATTTTCCCACCAAATTTCTCAGTAAAGATTCTGTTTCCATAATCTCAAAACCCGTTTATAAGTACTGGCAGGCTGGTATTTAGGTTCACTTTTCCCTTCCCCAGGCTGAATAAACAAATTCCCTCAGCCTCCCCTGGGCTGTCACATGAGCACCAGCCCCACGGCCAACATCTTTATTTTCCTGGAAGACACCCCTCAGCTGAATCCTCTTTTCTCCCAGGAACCCAAAGGGATCAGATTTCCCGAGAGAGCCCTGTCTCAGCCCTCCTGCACTACTAGAGTTGTTCTCTTTGAATCTCTTCTCCAACCCCAAAGGTCTGAGAGATGTCAGTGGAGAAGACAAAAAGAGAATATAGGGAGTCCTTCCACATCCTCTGTCCCCACTGAGTCACCCTCTTCTCATTCAGCGATAAACCCGGTCTCCTTATTACCTATTTTTGCTGCTGTCACACTGGTGGAAGCTCCTCTTATTGTCCTTGACATCATCTTCCAGCTGAGCTTTGCCTTCCCAACACCATCCCTGGCTGGGTGTTGCTCACTCTCCATCCCCTGGGTTCCCTTCAGCACTGGAGCTCAGCTGGGAGTTCCCAGTTCAGTCAAGTTCCCTCTCCCCCTTGGTGATGTCTCATTCCACATCTCTGGCTGCCCAAACCCCACCTCAGGGGTGGCTGCTTGGCTTTGATGTGGGCACTGCTCCTCCACTGGCCAGCAAACATCAGCTCCTGCTGGCTCATGGCAAGCCCTGCTCAGCACAAGAACCTGCTGTGGGCTCAGAGAAATTTTGCAAGATGCCCTATTATTTAAGAAAAAAAAAATCAATGTATAGCCTTTATTTCACATAGTTGGGAGCTGTTATTCTGGGTGGGAAGGCACCCGCTGCCCATTCCAGTCTCCCCAGCATCTGTAGCCAGCTTGAGCTTTGGACATCACTGCTTCCATTCCATTTCTCCAGTCCGTGCCATTCTGCCACCCCCACTCCTGAAATGGCACCAAACTCAGGGAAATGCCAAAGGCCAGCTGGCATCTCAGGTCCCTTGCACATCCTGTTCCCCTGCTCTCTGCCCCTGCCAGCAGAGCCATCCCACCTCAGTGCCCCCCACTCCCTGCAGTCCCAGCTTCCCTCCCCAGTGCCCTCCCTGGGCAGGCAGCGTGGCCCTCTGCTTTAGGGAGCAGCTTTCAACCTTCTTGGCTTCCAAATATCCCAAATATCCAACCTTTTTGGCCTTTTAAACCCTGTCTCTTGTTACATATACATATCATAATACTGGCTTTTTGCAAATATTAAAATGGATTTTATATGTGTAGTGTTAGAGTAACTTTGATAAAGTTTTATTTCTGCTGTTAATTAAGCTTAGACATAGTAGTGAAATAGCTGATATCAGTGTGCTTGTGTTAAAGTGCCTGCTGGGATGGGATAGCATCCTGTGAACACAGGATGAGGACACCTGGACAGATCTGCCAGCCATCAGCACCCACAGTCTGAAGGCAGTGTGGAGCAAGGCCCAAAAACTGGAGGTGGTAAAAAGGGACTAAAACCACAACCAAGGAATGTGCATGCTCTAAAAAGGTGGAACTGAGGAGGAGCCAGGTTAAGCAGCTCTTGGAACTGTGAACTAGTCTGGGGAAAAGTTTGCTACGCATGAGGGTCTATGAAGATGCAACAGGCTGATGTAATTAAAAGGTATTTAAGGGGTACCCGAAGATAACAGGGTGCTCTTGGCTGAGTGCCAAGATGGACCTGGCTGTAATAACCTTTGCTCTGTGGTCCTTGTTCCCTATTGTCCTTTACTGAACTTTGTAAGTGTTCCCAGGGGAGTGAAGGTGTTTTCCACGCTCCCAGCTCAGTCCTGCTGCCAGGCTCAGGCTCAGGCCAGCACTCGCAGGTCCAGGGCTCTGTAGATCGGGTTGAGAGCTCCCATCCCGGGGTCTCCATCTGCTGGGGGGCAGCTGGCCTCCCCCAAGCCTCGAGGGCCACCGGGGCAGCACAGAGGGACCAGGAGCCCGAAGGAAGGGCAAGGACCAGCAGCAGCTGCTCTCTCCTCAGCTCCCTTTCCTGTTTCTCCTGGCATCCTAGAGAGCGTTAAGGATGTGTCTTTGTGTCTCTGATACACAATGAAAACACAAAACGGGCTTGCAAAGCCTGTCCTGGGTGAACAGGACAGCTCAGCCGGGTCAGGCTCAGAGAAAAGCACAGGCACAGAGCTCTGGGGAGGCTCCAAGGCAGGGCTGTCCCCGGGCACGGCCCCCCAAGCACTGCATCTGCAGCGGCAGAGATCCCGGTGCACCCAGGGGTCCGGAGAAACACCCTGCCCTAATGAGGAGACCAGGAAAATTCACCCTGGCAGCTGCAGGGGGCCGGCTGAACCCAGCAACCCGGGGTTGTAAAAGACACATTTTCCTACAATAAGGCAGAGAAAAGCCTCGAGCGTGGCTCAGGTGCCCACCTGGGGTCAGGTACCATTAATTCTCTCTCTGTGCACAAGCAGCTCAGCCCCGAGCCCTAAAGCAGCCCTTTCTGTTCCTGTGCCTCCCTCCCCCAGGTGATGCTGACACGGGCAGGGCTCTGTGAGAGACCAGGAGGGCACAACAAAGTGCTGAGTTCAGCGCAGACTGAGCAGCTCAGGCTCCGCTCTGCACATCTGCTCTGGGAGGGGCTGTGCAGCTCTGCAGTCTGGCCTTGCCAGCTTGAACCCCTTCCAAGGTGTTTGGAGGGTACAAATCAAGTCTTAATACATTTTCTTCTATAATACTGGAACTGTCCATATTATTACAATAGAATTTATTTTTGTTCCTACTAGGGGCTTTTTGAGGCCCTTTGCCACTTGCTAAGTCCTTGCCGTTTTCCAAGACAGTTTATCCACAGAATGGAAACTTTCCTCAACAGTTTTAATTGAAAACTTCATAATTATTTGAAGAGCCTGTTGGTTTGGTTTTTTGTTTTTTGGTTTGGGTGTTTTGGTGGTTTTTTTTGGTTTTTTTTGTTTTTTGTTTTTTTGTTTTTTGTTTTTTGTGGGGTTTTTTTTTTGTTGTTGTTTTTTGTTGTTTTTTTTTTTTTTTTTGTAAAATGATGAAAACAATCTCCTTTCCTCTCACCCTACTAATCAGAAACTGTAAATAAGTGATCTTTAACAGCAATATAATTTCTTCCCCTGCAGAACAGGGCTGATTAATGCCACTCTGTGAGGGACTGGCATCTTGTGAATATCCCATTATTAAGGTAATTTCAGCCCAAGCAGTGACAAACACAGGCCCTGAGACTCCTGTCAAGGGAAGTGGATTTTTTTTTTGGACTTTATTGACGTGGAGCCATGACCAGACCTAGAGCACGATGGCATCACTTGGGCCTTTGGGACTGGGGAGAGGAGGGAAAGGGCAAAGAGGAAAACAGAGATGAGGACGTGCAGCAAGCAAGGGTCAGCTGTGGAGAACTGATCCGATCTCCCATTCTGGGAACTGCACCTCAGGGCTCTGTGCTGCCTCTTCCCTTGGGAGGGAGGGTTGTTACTGCGTGACCTCCCCAGGCTCAGGAGCCTTTGGACAGCGCTGCCAGGGATGCCCAGGGTGGGGTTGTTGGGGTGTCTGGGCAGGGACAGGAACTGGGCTGGAGATCCTGGGGGATCCCTTCCAGCATATTCTGTGACAAAAATCTGTGTTTTCCCCCAGAATACACCAGAACTTCAGTGGTCTCCTTTAGCTTTAGTGAACTTTATTTCAAGCCAATTTTAGGTGCACAAAGCATAGAGGAAGGAGTGAGTGTCCAGCTCCCCATGGCCTCCAGCAGAGCCTCTGCAGCTTTAATGGATGTTCTAAAACAGGACAGAACCCCCAACACCACTCTCAGCCCAGAAATTAATTGCTTGGCTGTTGGCTGTCTATATGTTGTTATAGGAATGTTTTTACACTTGAAGCTCCCTGAAGGCCTCTATAAGTATTCTGCTCATAAATACAATTATAGCAGAGCTCTTGCTAGAAACAGCCATCTATTATGGGATATTGCAGTCTCATCACCATACCAAAGACACTGCAAAATCCAATAGATCAAAAGCAAAGAGTTATCACCTGAGCACTCTCCCTGGTGGGAAGTTCAGCACCGGAATACTGACGATGCTGGCGTTTCCTCAAGGCTTTCCTGCAGGAGTTTGCAGCTGGAGCCTCCTGTTCTGGGCCTCTCTGTGCAGATGCAGGAAAGCTGAGCACTTTATTTCCTGTACCCTGGCTGGATGTGTCCCCATCAGGAGGAGAAAAATCCTCCTGGAGGATTAGGTGGTGAGGTGGAACTCTCACTGTTCATAAACATTGGCAAAGGGAGGCACAGCTCTGCTCTTGTGGAGGCTTCATCCCCTCTGGCAGCTTCCTTAATATTCCAAAGGGTAAAACAGATTGATCCTGTTTTAACCCATGAGGACAAAATGCATTGAGGTGCTCAGTGTTACCCCCTCAGTGTCACCCTCTCGGTGTCACCCTCTCCTGCTAGAAGGGCCCTTCAGGCTGCTCTGGAGCCAAAAGGAGCCTGCTGGGTTCTGCAGAGCACAGCTTGGAAACCAGCACCTGGGAGTGAAGGGATGTCCTCAGACAGCACAAGGAAGCCACCACCAGCTGCCAGGCAGGGGCAAAACCAGGCACAGAAGTGATTTTGGGAAAGTCCCTGCCCTGCTGGGATGTGGCCAGAGACCTGAGGGCCTCTATCAAAGCATTTTCCTGTGAGGATCTTTGTTCCAGCCCTGCCCTGGAGGGGCAGCTCTGTTTGGAGCTGTCTGGGTGTGCTGTTCTGTGCCAGGCTAGGGAGAGCACCAAGCACCCAGCCCAGATGGGTACAACTAATACAGAGCATGGAATCAGGGACTGGTTTGGGTGGGAAGGGACATTAAAGCCCATCCAGTGCCATGGGCAGAGACACCTTCCACTGTCCCAGGCTGCTCCAAGCCCTGTCCAGCCTGGTCTTGGGCACTGCCAGGGATTCAGGGGCAGCCACAGGTGCTCTGGGCACCCTGTGCCAGGGCCTGCCCACCCTCTCAGGGAAGAAATTCCTCCTAATATTCCACCTAACCCTGCCCTCTGTATGTTTAAAACCTGTCCCTTGTCCTGTCCCCGTGTGCCTGTATCAAAACTCCTTCTCCCTCCTTTCTATAAGCCCCTAAAGATACTGGGAGCTGCAGTGAGATCTCCCTGAGACCTCGCTGATGTCTACTCCTCATTTCATCTCTGTTCCCTGAAAGTGTTCTGTTTTCCTCAAAATTTAACTGTTCAAGAGCAGCTGAATCTCAGCCAGGACAGGGTCTCCTCTGAGCAGGATGATTTTGCAGGTTGATTCCCAATGACCCACAGCTCAGGCACCCTCTGGTTTAACACCCATGCTGGCATCTCTGGGCCTGCACCAGGGACACCAGAGGACAAGCCCTGATCCCTGAGGTGTCTGTCCTGCCTCAAGTCCCTCATGGTCCCCCCTGAGCTGCCTTGCCCCTAGGATAGGCTGTAGTTAAAGGGATTAAAGCAAACAAGGCTGCCTTGCTGTGTGCCACAGCTCATTAGACAACTATTAGGAAGCAGCTCATTAGGATGTAGGAAATGCTGCATTGCTGTTTTCTTGGAGGTTTGTTCACACAGAGCACAACAAGAACTTGGAGGACAATGAGTAGCATGGGAGCCATGTGACTCCCAGAGAAGGGCTTCCTTGCCATCATTCACCAGTCCCAAACTGGAAACTTTTCCACCCTGCTCTAAAGAGCACTGATTGAAAACCACCCAGGAAGAAAAGGCTGCGCCCTTCATGTTCTCATCTCTGCCTGGGAGCTGTGGGAGGATCTGTGCTGTGCTGGACGCCAGGAGCATGGACCCTGCTGGGGGAGCTGCACTTACCTGCCCGCCCTGACTCTGCAGGTGGCTCAGGCAGGGACGGTCCTGCAGCTGCTGTACAATGTCCTTGTCACCTCTGGTCCCCACAGCGAGGCTGGGCCACATCTCTGCCCAAGAACACTGTTTGTGCCCATTTTCCTCTGTTCCCACCCCCCTCCCCAGGTCACACTGGGCACAGGAGGCAGCTGGAACCTCTTACAAGGAAACAGGAATCAAACTGCCACGGGTGAAATTGCCTTCTCCCAGAAAAGATAATGCTGAGTTTGGACTCAGGAGAAGTCTGAGGTTTTGTCAGGCTGTGGGGTGCAGGGGTGGGTGGGTAGGACTGACACAGGTGCCTGAGGATTCTCCTGGCCTGGCCATGTGTGGTGGGACAGGAATGGACCTTGTCCAGCATTGCAGGGATGTGCTCCCAGCTAGCCCCTTCTGCACAGGCTGGGGCTGTCCTTCTGACACAGGGACTTGGAGAGGGAATTGCTCACAAGAGCCCAAACCATCCCAATTCCCTGAGCCAGCACCTGCACCCACCACCTGACCCTGCTGTGCCCAGGGCTTACAGGGTGCCCATGAGCCCCTGCAACATTCTCCTGGAGGAATCTGCCACACAGGGAAGCCCTGGTGCTGCAGAATCACAGAATGATGGAATGTCCTGAGCTGGGACCCACAGGGATCATCTAGCCCAGCTCCTGTCCCTGCCCAGACCCCCCAACAACCCCACCCTGTCCATCCCTGGCAGCGCTGTCCAAAGGCTCCTGGAGCTCTGGCAGCCTCGGGGCCGTGCCCATTCCCTGGGGAGCCTGGGCAGTGCCAGCACCCTCTGGGGGAAGAGCCTTTCCCTGATCTCAGCCTGAGCTGCCCTGGCCCAGCTCCAGCCATTCCCTGGCTCCTGTCCCTGTCCCAGAGCAGAGATCAGGGCTGTTCTCGGGAGGAGCTGCAGCCCCTGGGGAGGTCTCCTCTCTCTCTGGACACACCTGTATGTGCATTTGGACTGCCAGCTCCTGGGAACAGTCATCGCAGCCAGCTCTGGCCACCTAAACCCATCCAGACTGCACAGGCAGAGCAGGATTCATCTCCTGGAAGGGGCAGCCTGCAGCTGGAAACCCCCAAACCCCACAGGGCACAGCAGGTTCCCCCCTCAGCCACCACTGTCACACCAGAGAGGGTCACAGCTGGCAGGGGACTCCTGCTGCTCTCCAGGAAAACCTGAAGGCTGAGGGCACCTCATGGCTCCCACTCCTCCCCAGAGAGTGGAGGTTGCTCTCTCTTTTCATGGCTTCTTCTTGTGGTTTGTGCCTTCCTCAGAAGCAGTTAATTGATTTATAACCCAATAATCCCTGCCCTCGTTAGGCGCAGTGTTCCTAATTCATCATTCCCTGCACAGGAGCTGCTGCCAGTTCCGGCAGGGCCTGACCTGAAGCTGTGATGGGCCTGCAGAGCTCAGCATCCCTCCAAACCTGCCTGAAGGGCACCGTCCCTGAGGCACAGCAGGGTTTGTGTCCCCAGTGCCACCCACGAGCAGGACGCAGCCCAGGGGCAGCACCTCTGCAGGTCCATGTTCCAGGCACCTGGAGCTTGGCTGCCACAGGGATCCAGGGCAGGGGGAAGTGCCCTTCAAAGCCTTCTGCCCATCGAGTTCCCCCAGTCCTTACAAAGGGCAGCTTGCCCAGGCTCCAAGCACATAGGGGGGGTCTAATGGCCCTTACTAGGGCATCCACCCATGATTTTCATGGAGCAAACAATATTTGAAGCATGATCACAGAATCATAAAATCACAGGATATCCTGGGCTGAAAGGGACACAGCAGAATCGTGGAGTTCAGCTCCTGGCTCTGCACAGTCCTTCCAGGCAGGCAGCAAAGATCAGCCTGATCTGATAAATAAAGTCCCCAAAGCCTTTCCAAAACCCCACTCAAGTGTTCAGGGGTCATTCTGGTTGTAGGAATGTAGGTTGTCTCAGGTGTGACCTGTCCCAAGTTCTTGCAGGACATGGAGATCAGCCTTGAGCCACTGTGGGGGCACAGATTCAGGGCCAGGAGCAGGGATCTCACCTCAGGGCTGCAGCAATCCCGAGCTGTCAGGGATGGGGGCCAAGTGGGGCTGGTTTTGGGGGCAGGCAAGCTCAGGAGATAATGTGAAAGTGCCTCAGTACCCCAGCAAAAGGAGCAGTGATGGCAACCAGGGCCAACAGCCCACATGCTTGGCGAGCCCATGGTGATGTCCAGGGTACAGGGCAGATGAAACAACCCCAAACCCAGCTCAGACCAAGGCCAAGGCCTCACCTCTGAGCTTAAATGCACTTTGTGATCCAAGCTCTAAAGCAGGTGAGGCAGAGCAATTAAAGGTCAGCATTGTGCAGGGCTGGATGGAACAGCCAGGGCTCCTGAAGTGCTGGAGCTCGCAGGATGTGCTTCCCCAGGCTCCCTGCACACCTGCAGCTCCCCAGCCTGCCCAGCTCTCTCCCAGGCCAGCAGAGCACAGGGATCAGCACAGCTCTGTGTTCATTCATTATTCACTCCTTCCTTCCTTGCAGCAGACAGAGAGCCTTTCATGATGAATGCTGTGGTTGTTAAAAATAGTTTACTACAGCTCAGAATACAAGAGCTGACTCTTCCGTCCCTGGTGAGGAGTAAATTGGTGTCACTTCAGTGGAATCTGCAGTGACACACAGGGAGAATGAGGGCAGAGGAGGGCCAGACAAACCCTCCTGGACCCTGATTAGCCCTGGCTGGGCACAGCTCCAGCCCAAAGGGGCCAGCAGCTCCTGCTGCCTGTGCTGAGCAGCCTCACCTGGGCAGCTCTGGGACTCGGACGGGAACTCCACTCCTGGCAGAATGCAGACCCACCCAAGAGCAGGCACAGAGAGTGTCCGGTCATGCTCCTGAGTCCTGAGCAACTCCTCTGCTGTTCCCACACTCCAGCTTCCCAGCACATGGTCACAGAGATATCCCCTTTATCACCTGAGACACTTGGGAGCCATTAATGCTGAGGCAGAGGAAGGAACAAGTGTGCAAAGGGACTGAGCTCTGCCCAGCCCCAGGTGTGCTCCCCCCTCGTGCTGGGAATCCTCCATGTGACAATCCCTGTGGTGCAGAGGGATTGGGGTGTGCCAGCTCCTCCCTAGGCAGGCAGGACAGCCCTGGCAGAGCCTTGGCAAGAGCTTTCAGAGTCGGGCATTTCACACACAGTGCCTGGAACAGCTGTGGAGGGGGAGACAAGGAAAGCAGGGGCTTCCCTCAGCCCCAGCACAGTGGAGGAGAGCAGTTCCTCAGACATCCCAGCAGTTCCTCAGACACCCCAGCAGCTTCTCAGACACCCCAGCAGTTCCTCAGACATCCCAGCAGCTCCTCAGACACCCCAGCAGTTCCTCAGACACCCCAGCAGCTCCTCAGACACCCCAGCAGCCCCTCCTGAACCCCCGCAGCATTGCCTGCATCCCCAAGGAGTCACACTGGTCCCAGGGATGGTGGCTGATGTACCAGAGCGGCTGGACATGGTACAGTGGATAATGCTCCTTGTGCCTGGCAGTGATCCGTGCACAGCCAGGAAAAACAGGATGTGGCAGCAGAGCCACGCCGAGGGCAGAGAGAGACACGGGGAGAGTGTTACCCCAGCACAGGCTCTTGAGGAGAGCTGAAAAGGAGCAGCTGAGGGCACTGGGTTTCTTCTGAGGGCTGAGCTTGGAGCTCACCGGGGCTGCAGCTCCTCCAAGGGGCACACGGGGTGCTGGACCAGCCCTCTGGCTGGAAGTGCCCTCCCTCCCTGCCCTGGGCTGGCACCTGTGCATGTCTTTGGGCTCTGTGCCTCTGGCATCACAGCTGCTCTGGGAAGTGTTTGCAGAACCCCTCCAGCACCACCCC
Source organism: Onychostruthus taczanowskii (assembly GCF_017590055.1). Classification (NCBI taxonomy): domain Eukaryota; kingdom Metazoa; phylum Chordata; class Aves; order Passeriformes; family Passeridae; genus Onychostruthus; species Onychostruthus taczanowskii. The sequence goes on from NW_024504122.1 coordinate 4,568,129, forward strand.
TGCCCACACTTCCCACACCTGGTCCCCCTCCCTGGCACCGTTCTCACCTCAAGAGCTGTAAAACTGCTTGGTGTTAACAAAACAAACCAAACAGAAGCAGCTCAGCTCTGGCCTGCGTTCTGGAGCTGCAGCTATTGATTGCGGACGGTGGGTGACAATGAGCCCACCCACTGTCACACTAAAGACAATGCAAATTAACACTTTATTGATTGCTAAAAGCAGCTCCTACTGCTCGCCCCAGAGCAGCAGAACGTAGTTCTGTGTGATCCCAGAGATCCTCGTGCCTTGGGGTCCTCCCTCTCTCTCTCTCTTGGCTGGTTTATTTGTGAACAGCTGAGCTCAGCCAGGCACCTGGGGGATCTTCCTGCAGCGGGTGAGTCCTGTGGAACCTCCCTGGTGTCCACAGGGGCTTTGCCAGACATAATCTCTGCTTCCCTGGAGAGCCCCTGAAGCTGTGTCACCACTTCAGAGGGGAACCCTGCTTCCATCAGGTTTGCCAGGTCAGAGCCAAGCAGCTTGGAGCTGAACAGGTCTGTGCACTCCCACACGCACCCAGAGCAGGAGACAGCGCTTGCCACAGCCACAAAGGCTAGAATGGATCTCCTGGCAGAAGGCTTTCCTGGCTCTCCATTCAGCGAGGTGGAACACACCAGACCTCTTTGGAAAACTGCTGCCGTAAAACTCGGGGTGGAGCTGAAAGCCTGGGCAGTAGCAGGTACCCCCAGTGGGGAGGAGCAGTGCCACACCTGAACCAGGCCCAGCTCTCACACCATGTCCTCAACACTGCCTGCTCAGAGGGACCACTGCTGGTCACTGAGCCCTGCTTTGGCCAGGCTCAGCTCAGAGCTGCACATTTCCAGTCTCCCTGAGCTTTGGGCAGGCTCAGCTCAGAGCTGCACATTTCCAGTCTCCCTGAGCTTTGGCCAGGCTCAGCTCAGAGCTGCAATTTCCTGTCTCCCTGAGCAGCTGCTGCTCAGCAGGACATGCCTGGGGAGAGGAAGAGGCTTTTCTGCACCATGTTCTTCCTGGTCCTGCCCAGAAGTGTGGGAACAAAGCCCCAGGTACTGGGGCTGAGGGATAGGTGACCAGCTCCCCAGGACCAAGAGGAAAGTGGTGCCACCTCATATCAGGTGATAAATCTCGGACTGTGCAAGCTCAACAGCCTGACAGCAGCCTGTTTTCGGTCAGGGCAGGGGAGACCAAGCTCCTGAGATGCTGTCCTGGGGCCCAGGTGTGCAGCTCAGACCTTGCTGGGACGGACTGGGCAGCAGCAGAGGCCAGGCTCGGTGGCAGCGGAGAGCTCAAGTGTTGTATCTCAGCGTGTCAGACTCAGCAAGGTGACACCCATCTCTGCCAAACACTTCTGTAGGCACCAGATCTTTTAATTAGCAGCTTCTTCCAGTTAATTACTTTTGGAAAATGCTCCAGGCTCTGAATGAAAGCCGTATTTTCCTAGGACAGTGAGGCTCCTCTCCTCCTAGCAATCAGTAGCAGCAAAGCTTAGGGCAGGTGAGAGCCTCTGTGGGACCCAGGGCACTCAGCAAAGGGCAGGGACCAGATGCCACCTCCATCCTTTGGAAGGGGAAACTGAGGCCCTGCAGCTGCCCAACAAGGCTGCAGTGCCTGTGCTTGCTGGAACAGGCTCACCCTACACATGGAGAGCATCCCTGTCACATTCCCAAAGATATGGCTGTGCTGAGCTGGTGTGTGAGGCAGAGATGGCATGGAACCCTGCAGCACTCCTGGGGACACAGGGAACCACAGAATCATGGACTCATTTGGGTTGAAAATGGCATTAAAGCTTATCCTGTTCCAACCCCTGCCACGGGTGGAACTGGATCAGCTCTAAGACACCTCCCAGCTCAAACCATTTGATATTCCTGTGACTCTTTTCTCTCACTCTCCTCTTGTGTGCTCTGACCTGCGGCAGGGATGACCCCCCTTTCCAAGCACCTCCACCCATGTTTGGCTTCTGAATCCAGGGTGAAAGCCCAGGGTGTGTGAGATGCTGAGGTCTGGCAGTGCCTCTCTGCTCAGCCTCACGGAGGTCACTCATTCCCTCCATCCCTTTCTTTTTCCCAGGACAAGGGGTGTGTAGAGCCTTCCTTCTGCTCCGTGGGTGGCTGCACATCCGAGCAGTGACAGACCATGGCTGGGCCTGGCAGTGGTTCCACGCTGTTCTCTGGGAAACATCTCCAGTTCCATGGGCTGCTGCATCCTAGCAGAAATTTCCTCCCCACAGATGGCACCTTCTGGATACCTGACAGGGCTGGGGGGACAAGTTTAAGGTGCTGTGAATCTTCAGGCATGGGATCAGCCCAGCACTTGGCCTTCTGCCCAGCAGTGATTAAATGTCCCTGGGGACCAGGGGAGCAAATTCCTGCCTGTCCAGGGGCCCTGAATTCCTGATGCTAGCAGGTCACATTTGTCATGATTTGATGCCTCTGCCAAGCCCCTACATGAAATAGTGCAGAGATATTGAATTCTTCATAGAACCTATCCTCAAGCTGCCTTAATCAACTGCTGTGTTAATTGCTCTGTGCATTGAATGGCCCCTCTCTAAGATCTCATTCATTAGTGAGCACGAGTTGTGGATGTTGTTTATATTCATGTAATCATAAAGCCATTGGGAGCTCTGTGGCTGAGCCATTACAGGGCTCTGGAATAATGAGGGCCTGATTCCAGGGTGCACGTCCCTGTGTGCATTCCTACCTGTGGGAATTATGGCAGGAAATATTCAGGACAGAAAAGACCTCCAAAATCATCAAGTCCAACCTTTGACCAAACAGCTCAGGCCCACCAAGCCACAATGCAAAGTGCCACATCTGCTTGTTTCTTGAACACTTCCAGGGATGGTGACTCCAGTGCAGGCCCGTGCCAAGGCTTAACCACCCTTTCAGTGAGGAAAGTTTTCCTGGTGTCCAGCATGAACCTCCCCTGGCACAACATGAGGCCTTTCCTTGTCTGTTCCCTGGGAGCAGAGCCTGATTCCAGCCTCCTTTCAGGCCATTGTAGGAGCAGCTCCAGTTCTCATGGCCTCCCAGCATCAGTGGGGTGGGATGACCTTGGTGGTGCCAGGTGAATATCCCAGCAGCCAGAGCTGTTGTTCCCAGAGCTGTGTTCTGCAGTCCCACATTCAGAGCTGCAGCTCCTGGGGACGGCTGCCAGGGATGGCTGGAGCTCTGTCCATGCACTGCTGGACATAGACCTCACCACCTTCACAGGGACAAAACCACAGTCAGCAATTTCTGCCTCATCCCCTGTGAGATAATCAAGCTGCTTTAATTTGTGCAGAACTCCTGAGAAATGAAATGTGTGAAAAATGGTTGGACAGCAGGCAGGGCCTGGGCCTAGGCAGTGCCTAGGGCTGGGAGATGTGTATTTTCAAAGAGTAAGGGAGAAAAGCCAACATTAGAACAGGGAGTCCAATCTGCCACCTCTGCTAGAACAACCCTCATTCTGTGTTTGTGTCACCCTGTTACACTCCTATGTCACAGTGCCGTATCCCACTTCTACAAGGAAGGGAGGACCCAAGATTCAGAGATGCCCATGGCTGAAAAAGATTGGCAAAAGCCAGAAGGGGTCAAAATAAAAAGCTTACAAAGTTTTATAGCATTATTAACAAACAAGACGTAGAAACTGGTCTGTTGTGTCCCTGTCTTCTAGTAGGAAGGGAAATTAAAGAATAAAGGAAAAAGGAGAGGAAGGAGAGAGTGAAAGAGAGCAGAGAGGAGAAGAAAGGAGATCACCAGCCCTGGGTCAGCATCAATCCAGCCTATAGGGAGTCCATGGGCACCACCTGGGCTCTGTGCAGCACATTTTATAGGGACAGACTTGCTTACCCTGGGATTGGATTATTCACTCGTTGTGTAAATGGTGAACATGTACATCCTGTTCTTCTGGACCTGTCTGGAAATGGGTTAGGTGGCTTTGAGGGTCTTTTGGTGGTCTCCATGCCCCTCTCTTGATCTTGCCCACTCCTTGACCCAACTTCTGCACTAGCACTGTGTGTTGTGTGGTCCCCATGGACCTTAGCAGGAAAATGGGTTCCAGAAAGGAGCTGCCCCACTTCTGTACAGCCCCTTTCCATGCCCTTTCCAGGCACATCCTGTTCTAACCTCCCTCGCCACCTGTGTTTGAGGCAGAGCCACTCTCTAACTCCCTCCAGGCTGCTAGACCCAGCAACGGGGTTTTCCATCAGCTCCTTGGGGCAGGACCCTGCAGGTCCTCGGACTTTTACAGGTGAATATCACTGCATCAGATGTTGTCAACATTTTGCTGTCCTGCCCTTGGTAAGGCAGACGTGCAGGACTGCACAGCTCACTGTGCTTTCAGGCCTCTGCAATTAGTGCAAATTGATAGGCAAAGCAGCCTCTGCACACACCTCACATGTCCCCGGCCCCGTACATGCCGGCTGACGGACGCGCCGGCAGGAGCCTCTGATTTGGGCAGGGATGCCTCTTGCATCACAAATGCACATTAACAGAAAGTGCAAATGGCCATGTAATAAACAGAGGCAGAGCAGCTCGTGGATGCAATGAGGTCTGGCATAAGGAACACAAATAATCACCCTGAAGTGGAATGAGCAGCACCAGCCCTGCGCCACGTCCGCGTGTGGGGCCAGCTGGGGAGCCTGCCCCAGCCCTGCTGCTTGGCAGCCAGGCACAGAGAGAAAGGGACGTGCATTTTAAAGCTGATTTCCTGTAAACATTGGTACAACAGGCCCAGGTGTTGCTGCAGGAAATCCTCAGGAGCCCTATTAGCAATCCCACACTCAGCTCACAGAACTCCCCCTTGCACCAAGGTGTGGAGCTGGAAGGGTTGGCAGTTGGACTCAATGGTTGTTGAGGTCTTTTCCAACATTATTGATTCTGTGATCCTCGGGTCAGTGCCCTTGTGGCTGCAGAACATGACGGGGAGCAGGAGTTCAACAACAACCTGGAGATGTTATCAGAAACCCCAGCTGTGGAATGCAAAATCACTGCTTCGAGAGAGAAGCTGGACCTTGAAAACCCTGAACCCAGCCCCAAAGTGCACAGCCTGCTTTTAGAAGGATTACAAATATTTGGCTTTTTCTCCTTGTGAATTCCTTGCTCCTGTGGGTAACACAATCTCGCTGGCAGCTCTCCCACATCAAGAGGCAGCACGGTGAGCTCGTTCCAGATGCAGAACCTCTCAGAACAGCAGTGCCCAGACATGCATCAGCTCTGCTCCAGGGCCTCTGCAGTCCTGAACAAACAACAGACAATCCATAGGACCCGCAGCACTGTGTCAGGACACAGGTGAGATGAGTTGTCAGCCCCTACCCAGACCCTTCCCATTCTTTGGGAATGCTTGTGAGAAGCCAGATGTAGGGCTAGGGTGGATCCCTTCCCAAAGCTAAAGAGTCTCTTACCAGCCCAGCTGATCTTGCTTCAAGTCCATCTAGAAGCTGGGAGGTTCCAAGGCTCCTGCTGCAGCTGAAGGCAAAGGCAGGTGGGCTGTGATGAGGCTGTGTGTTGATAGCTCTGGTTCTGGGTGCAGAAAATCCCAAGCAATGTTAACCACATGCAACATGTGTGGCTTCAACTGGCCTTCCTTCAACCAGACTGACTTCAAAAGCTGTCAAGCAGAGGAAGGCTCTGATCCTGCTCCTTTCCTCTGGAGAGGTCAGGATGAGTGGGGCCATTTCTGTGACCTAAAAGCATCGAATCTTTACAGACACTACAAAGTCATGGCCCAGGCTCTGGAGAAGGGTTGTGTATAAACCCAAGTCAAAGGCAGATTTTCCAGAAGAGAAGCTAGAATTCTTGAATACCTGGTCTCTGATTTAATTTGTTGAATTTTGGGTCTCTAAGATTTGGGTGTTGCTGGGACAGTCAGGGCTTGAGCCCCTCCTCAACCTCCAGCTCTCCAAGGAACTTCTGCCAGGTTTCAGGAGACCAGGCCAAAACCAGCTGTGAAAAGCAATTGGAAGAAGATCTTAATGTTTAAAAAGATGACAGTTCAGCTTTACTGGGGTTTCTAAGGTTTGGGGTGCAGACACATCCCAGCAAGCAGTGACTGTGTTTGCTGTTTGTTATAAATGAAAAATGAAAAATAGCCAATTTTAATAAAAATAAAATAATAAAATTTATTGCGCAACCCTAATACAGTCTCTACAGCCACCACCAAAAATGGACAGCGTATCACCCCCGGTCGATGATATGGGTGAACGAGAGGAAACACCCCCCAATGGTGCCTTGACCTCCCTGTCCACACCAACTGCTTCGAGGTAGCAGTTCTTATACAGTTTATTTTGCTTGCAGCAGAAAGTCTTTGTTTCTTTCTGAGTTCTTCATATTCATGTTGGTATCTTTCTCTTGCTTGGGCTGCACAAAACTTCCGTCCGGGAATAGAGCCACGACACTTCCCTGATTCCCGAAATCTGGCATTCAGAGTCAAGGTGTTGATGGTTCTGGTCTCCTCAGATAGGCATCTTGTCTGGGCCATCAGCACCTGGTGTCTTTGGGCATAGGTGCTGTTGAATGCTCATCCTGGGTGCAGCTGGAGTCCCCTTCGGATGCAAATGCCGTGATGCCCATCTGCCGCGGGTTTCGTGGTTTTGTGGTTTCCTCATCTGGCCAAGATTTCCCAACCTGAAGGAAAAAAGGATTCTCCCCCCCCCCGCTCCCCCCCCAGTTTATTTTATACACCTACATTTTTATACAACGTTTATTTCCACGAATTACTAACTATATTCCTAGTACTGTACTTGTCCCATTTCTGTGCCACTGCACAGTGCCAGCACAAACCCAGAACCCCACCCTTTATTGCTCTCCACAACCTTCCTGCTCTCTGCCCTTGAGGGGTTTCATTTGGTGTCACTCTCTCCTCCCTGGTAATGACTGACACAACTGCAAGAAACAGCCTCAGGTTGTGCCAGGTGAGGCTCAGGCTGGCAAGGAGGGAAATTTTCTTCACAGAAAGGGTGGTCAGGCACAGGCTACAGGGCAGTGGTGGAGTCACCATCCCTGGAACCATGCAGAGATCAAGAGGATTTTGGAGCAGCTTCAGGAGTGCCAGGGTGCCAGGTTTACATGAAGACATTCCTGTTCTTTCCCCTGCCAGACCCTGTAAAAAGATGCTTATTTCTTTCTCCATGGGGATGGAGGTCAGGGTCAAGCCACACCTCACATGGCTTCAGCACATCTGTCATGAGCTGGTGTCTGCTATAAGCAGTCTAAAATTTTAAAATTAAGCCCGTAAGTTCAGCTGAAGAATCTCACCCTGTGACTCTTGCCTCACACTCCATAACTCCTGGCTCAGTTACAGTGGTTCTTGTAGAAAAACCACCTGATTGCTGCTTGAGTGCTGAAAAGCCTTCCTGGCTTCCAGCAGGTCTCTCCACTGCCTGCTACAAGTGTCTTTCCTAATTCCAGTCCCAATGTTCTCTCTCTGGCTGTGGCATTAAAGAGCTGCCCAAATCAGAGATGTTCTCCCTGTGATCTTGATGCCCTCCCTGTGATGAGTTAAGCTGTGAGATCTCCATTCATCTCCACAAAAACACTGATCTTGCACCCCAGGAATTTTTATTCAGTGCAGCAGCATCTTCCAGGTGTTGCTGAGGAGCCGTAGCTCATCTCAGCAGAAGAACATCATTAAATCAGGGCACTCCTCCGAGTGGAGGCTCCTGCTCATGGCTGGCACTTCTGGGCCACAGGGGATTAGCTGGGGAGCATTTGGAAGCCATGGAAAAAATCTGCATCTTAAAGACATTATTTAAATTCAGTTCAGTCCAAGCAGCCCTAATGATGTTACCCACAATATATCTTAATTTGATGTTGGTAATAAAGTTCAGTGTATCTGGAGCGCTATCATACCAATGTACCAACATACAAATGAATGTTACCCATGTCATTTAGTACCTCTGGCTGTTAAGGTGTCACTTAAGCCATATATTTAATAAATAGGTCCTTTTATGACTATAATACTGATAAGTATTCAACTAATTTCCATGTATGTTGCATTCTATATGTTGCTAGGGATTTTACCAAGGCCATCACCAATAGCAACTGGGACAAGGAAATAATAAATTCAGGGGGCATTCAGAAAGATCTACAGTGTGGAATCACTTTGTAACCATACAGGAGATGTTCATCACATCAGTGGCTAATGGGAGGGCTTGATGCGATCAATTTAAATTCCCTCTGTTAGGAAAAGAAACCTCTCAGTGCCGAGCCCCAGATCTCCTCTCAAACTGGAGTAAAACTCGCCTGGAAACTTTTGCCAGGTTCACGATCCCAGCCTATTTTTGTCTCCACTGCCTGGCTCTGATCAGGAAGCGCTGCAGCAGTGGGAGGGAGAGAGGGCTTCGGAGCCATCTGGAGTCACAAAAGGCGCCAGAGAGCTACATCTTCTGGCCTGTTCCAGCAATGAGCGGCGCTCCTCCTGCGGGGACGGCAACCAGCCCGTGGCTGACCCGAGCCCAGGGCTGCGATTCCATCTTCATCGCTCCCCAGCAGGGCTGCGGCAGGGCCCGGCAGCAGCGCCCTGCCACGCCAGGGACAGCCGGGGCATCCCTGCCAGGGGGTCAGACTCGGCCGGAATGAGCATCCTCAGCCCCAAAGGCCCCCGGTTCCCCCTCGGGGCTGGTTTGGGGTCACTCGCTCTGGGGATTCATTGCAGCGCGGTGCTCCCATGGAACACGCTGCCGGGGGTGCGACAGCGCAGCAGGGATGTGACAGTGGAGCGGGAATGTGTCACCTGCCCGCAGTGGCCTTCAGCAGCTCATTTCTGTGTCTCCTTACAGCGGGAGGGTAGCCCACGCTGAAGTCGGTAGTGGCTTCTCACACCAGTCAACGACACAAATCCCCTTTCCCGGAGCCGGGAACACAAAATTGCTCAGGACAGCTCCTGGTGAAACAACCTCAGCTGGAAGGGACTCACCGGAATCATGGATGCAGCCCCTGTCCCTGCCCAGACCCCCCAACAACCCCACCCTGTCCATCCCTGGCAGCACTGTCCAAAGGCTCCTGGTGCTCTGGCAGCCTCGGGGCCGTGCCCATTCCCTGGGGAGCCTGGGCAGTGCCAGCACCCTCTGGGGGAAGAGCCTTTCCCTGAGCTCAGCCTGCCTGCCCTGGCCCTGCAGCCATTCCCTGGCTCCTGTCCCTGTCCCAGAGCAGAGATCAGAGCTGCCCTCGGGAGGAGCTGCAGCCCCTGGTGAGCTCTGAGCTCAGTGTCCTCTGCTCCAGCTGAACATTCCAAGTGCCCTCAGCTGCTCCTCAGCCTGGAGAACACAGAGTGGCTGGTAAGGAATGGGAAGAGGCAGGCCCACAATGCCTCTGCCATCTGTCACCTGTGTGCTCGGGGCAATGGCACTCGTGAGGACCTTCCCCAGCTGCATCAGCAGAGTTTGGGACAGGTGAGGCAGATCTGGACAGGCCCAGCTGCTGTGGGAGGGAAAACTGGAACATTTTTTCTGAAGGACCTCAGTCAACTCAACGTTGCATCTTCCTGCTAGGACCCCTCCAGGGACGAACAATGCATTTCAGATGGATCACCCCGTCCCTACAGGAGTCACCCCCAGACCATGGCCCCACAGCCCAGCTCCCTGTGGTAGGCACGGCCAGCTGGATCCATACTCCTGGCACCCGCAGGACCTGCGGCTCCGGACTCCTGCAGTGCTTCCCAGCTCCTCTGAGGAGCACCTCTGGTGTGTGAGGATGTCACAGGTGGCTGAGCTGGGGGAAGCTGCTTAGAGTGCAACTGGGTGAATGCAAAAGGAAAAAATTACTGTCTGCTTTCTTAATAAATACAACCAGAGCAAACCAGATGTGGAAAGCAGGTCCTGTTCCCCTCATGTGCCCTGGCTGAGGCACAGCACACACATTGCCCTGTTCCTGCAGCCCCTGCCTCCCTTGCCCATAGCCACAGCATGGGTGTCCTTCCCCCATGTCCTCCAAGCTCACTCCATGGCTCCTGCCCCGCCTCTGCCCCTGAGACCCTCCCTCACACACAGCTCTGCCCCTGCCCTCCTCTATTTCCTCCTGCAGGAGCTTGGCTGCACACACCTGAGCATCCCTGCCCCTGTTCCATGCTGGAACTGTCACTGTACCCAAGACCTGGAACTCCATGTCAGCACAAGCCAGCTCCCTGTACCTGCCAGGCCCCTCCATGCCCTGCATGCACAAACCCTGCCAGCCGCACCCAGCAGCACCCCCAGCTCCCTCCCCTGCCTCCCTGGCTCCTTCCCCCAGGACACCCAGCCCTGCTCCCTCTGTGCAGGCAGCAGTCCCCTCCTCAGCACTGGCTGCTCCCGCCCCCGGGGCTGCAGGGTTCTCCTCCATGGAGTTGAGCAAACTGCACTTGGTCAGACAGGGCCTGGACCGCTCTCCTGTTCCCAGGGCCAAAGGCCAGGAGGAGCCCTTCCCACTCCCTGGAGAAGGGACAGCACTGGAGGGCTCCCTGTGGGGAAGGAATTGTGCACAGACTGCCCAGCTCACAGACACACAGCACCCACCCAGAGCCTGCTGTGTGTGGAGAGCTCTCACTGCAGGGCATGCCTTGCCAGAGTGCTGGCACCAACACTGCCCCTAATCCTGGTGCCCCAGGGGTACATCTGGTACCCTCTGTGCCCATCACAGAGGTATCTCAGCCGCTGCAATTCAGAGATTGTATGGAGCAGACTCTCTGCCCAGCTCAGGCAGGTTTTCAGCAGTCAGGGTGAGCTCTGTGTGCTCTGTGGTGCCCAGTTATGGGGACATTGTTCCATGGTGAGACTCTCTAATGTATTCCTTACATGGTGCTGCATTTAAGCCACTCATTTCTGTGCCCAGCTCGCAGCATACCAATGAGCCAGGGCTGGAACAGCAAGGTCAAGCCTGAGCAGAGCTCTCCTCAGCCCTGGGAATGGCTCTGGCATGTGCAGGATGTGGTGCAAACAGGGCCCTGCTGCTTCACCCTCCCTGTAGCCATCCCCATTCCCCAGCAGCATTGGGAATGCTGTCCAAGGAGGATGGATAGAGGCAGGGCCAAGCTCACAGGGACATCTGGCACAGGGGATGCTCCCCAAGGGTGTTTGCTGCAGCAGCAGGACCCCTTTACCCTCAGGGAAATGATCCTTATCAAGCTCATCCTGGCAGCCTGCTCAGCTTCAGGCTGGTTTACAGGTCTGCCAAAGACATTGCTCTCAGAAGACAAGTCCTTCAGGTGACACTGAGTCCAGGGAAAAGGATCTCATGGACCATCCTGGATGCACCTTTCAACAGCCCAGGCAAGGCCAAGCTGGTCTCCAGGAACTGTTCTCCTGCAGTGTTGTAGGTCCCCTGCAAACACAGGGCTGGATGCACCCATCTGGACTGGGAAGGGAGGACTTCACTCCACAGGGTGCTCCTGGAGAGACAGGAGCAAGGCAAAACTGGTAGGGCAGCTTCAAAAAGATCCTTCAGAAGATGGACAACCACAAACAAAACATTGGAACACGACCAGTGCTTCAAGTGGGCCCTTTCCCACCATGTGGGAATAAGGGCTGGGCAAAGGTTCTCTTTGAGGGAGAGCTACAAACCACATCCATGGGCAGCCTGTGCCTCCAGCCCAGGGCCAGGAGCACCACAGCTGCCTCAGGATAAAGGATGCTTCCAAGCAAAGCAGTTAAGTCTTCCATCCAGGGGCATGGCATACTCAGGCTGCAGCTGGATGCAGCATCTTTCCCCCAGTAACCCCAGCCCTGGCTGTTCATTCCAGATGGGCTGAAAAGGTAAAATCCTGTGCAGTTTGCCAGCACTGGAAGTTCTCCTGCATTTCCATTGGCCAGCTCAGACAAGTATTCCATGACCAAAGGGCTGAGCTTCAAGCACCTTCTTCATTCTCAGAGAATCCCAGGATGGGTCAGGCTGCAAAGATCATCTGGTCCAACCTCCCTGCTCATTCCAGAGCTCGTGGCACAGGATTATGAGCAAGGCTCCACACTGGCACCTCTGCTGACACCCAAATCCTGGCCACCAAGCTGCCAGAACAAGCCTCCTCACACAGACCCAAGGGAAAGCTCTCATCTGGGTGGTAGATGCCACCACCAGCTCTGAGTAGTTAATTTTATTTTCCCAGTGGGAGAAAAAAATGGTAGAAAAATCTGGTCTGGCAACTTAGAAAGCAGCATTTGCTGGCAAAATCCTGTGTCAGGGGATGTGTTCCTGATTCCTGCAGGTCAAAATGCATCCAAGGAGAGAGTACAGGTCCTGGGCACATGGACACACATTTAGTGCTGGGTGGTTTTGTTCTTGGGGCTGAGCTGCTTTTGCAGGTTCCGCTGCCTTCACTATTGCCAGTTCTGGCAGTTCTGTTCTCCAGAATCTATCGTGGAGAGCGTTACAGTCAGTAATTACTGAGCTGCAGTAGAGCTAATTGCCTCTTCTCTAAAGATTTATCAGTTGCGTGGAGCAATTCATATTAAATACCTGCAAGTGAGCTACTCAGGGTTGCATTTGTTAATTGATTTGAGTTGTTTTTATTAGAGACAGAGCTGTTCTGCTGCTCACTGAAATAATGCTGAGTCATTCATTTGCTCACACTGACATTTTCCCAAATAACCAAGTTCTGTGTGGTGGGAGCAGCTGTGACTGTGCTCTCACAGCATCTGCCACGGGAGGTTTCCCAGCTGCACAGGTGTCCCCTCTTGTCACCCTGTCACAGCAGTTGTCCTGGTTCTGTCACGTTCGTCTTTTTGAAGGGCAGCTCCAGGAGAGCTGGAGAGGGACTGGGGACAAGGGATAGAGGGACAGGACACAGGGAATGGCTTCCCACTGCCAGAGGGCAGGGATGGATGGGATATTGGGAATAAGGAATTGTTCCCTGGGAGGGTGGGCAGGCCCTGGCACAGGGTGCCCAGAGCAGCTGTGGCTGCCCCTGGATCCCTGGCAGTGCCCAAGGCCAGGCTGGACAGGGCTTGGAGCAGTCTGGGACAGTGGAAGGTGTCCCTGCCCATGGCAGGGGGTGGAATGAGATGGACTCTAAGTTCCCTTCCAACCACACCAGCCTGTGATTCCCAGATTTCTTGATTCCGTGGTTCCATGGATCATTGCTCACAGGAAGTTCCTGTGATCCACAACCAGACTGATGTGCCTGAGAACTTGGAGTGTGCCGGGATCAGGCCAGGACTGTGTGTCCAAAACTCCTGTAGGAAGCCCATAGGCTGCAGCCAAGCTGGAACAGACACACTCATCCTTGGCAAGAATTTCAAGGAAAATTTTTGCTCTTAAGAAAGATGTTCAGGAAAGTGGCAGTGCCCGGGGAGCATTCCAGCCCCTTGGACAAGGACATGAAAAGCTGCTGGACACACCCCAGGTGAGAGCAACATGGACCCAGTGTGAGTGTCTGAAGCAGCCTTGTGCTCCCCACAGCTCTGGAGAACATGGTTGGCCTGGGAAGTTCTGTGGGCCTCAGTTCCTCTGTGTCACAGCCTTTCCTGCCCTCAGCATGTCCAGGGCTAGGGACAGACCACCAATGTCACCTGGGACTTGTCTGTTGTCTGTCCCAGGCTGGGGCTCCCTCACAGCACTGCTGCTGCTTTCCCAGGTCAGGTCCATGTCCTGGGCCAGGTGAGGATCAGTGAGCTCTGCCATCCCCACACATTTGGGTTCATGGTTTGCCCACAGGACAAGGCAAAATGAAATCTCCTCCATCTGCCCATGCCTGATCAAACAGTGACAGCCAAGGGTCACTGGGAGCCCCATGTCCAGGAGATTTGGACAGGTCAGGTGGATTGTGGAGCCACTCTGGTAGCTGGGAATGCCAGGGATGCTTTAACCCCCATGGCAACCGGGCTGTATGTTGGGAAAATACTGAGAATGAGAATATAAAATAATGAGTGTAAAATAATGAGAATGAGAATGAGAAGAAAAAACAGAAATTAATGAACAGCATCTAAGGCAAAAGCAGAGCTCCAGCAAATCACGGGACACAGCTGACAGAGGCAGAAGGGCACAGAGTGTATTTCAGGAATGAGCAAACCCACTGACATTTCCTTCTGCTCCGTTAGGGAGCAGAGGCGAGGCAGGAGTGGGGGAAGAAAAGCAGATGCGAGAGCCCCTCTAACAGAGCTCAGCCGAGCAGGGCTGGCCCGGGGCCGCGTGGTGCATCCCGATCTGGGCAAACCAGTGTACTGCACGTTAAATATTAAAGGCAGGAATCTATAAACGTGCACAAGGATAGATCTCTGAGTATGACAATCACAAAACGGCATTACTGGAAGGAATGATTGCTGTGTTTTTTTTAATAATAGAAGCCCCCAATTAGTGCATGAATGGCCCGTGATAGCAGCAGCCTGTCTGAGTTTTATTAAAACATCTGATGCATTGTCTCACAAAGCCACACTTGAAAAATTAATTCAAACTGACTTGGCTGTAGCTGGAGTCACATGGGCTGGGGATGAATGGAGATCCAGGGAGTGCAATAATAACCCGTTATCTGTGGCATGGAGCTCATTTCTACCCAAATGAACCCTGCTTTGTGTGGAACATGGGCAGCTCTTCCCTCACTTTGTCAGGCAGGAGTGCCTCCTGCAAAGCCACTGAGTGCCAGTGAAACCCACCCTGAGCCTGGAGAGCTCTTTGTTCTCTGTGCCATCAGTATCTGTGCAAAGGAGGCAGCTTTTGGAAGTGTCAGGGATTTCACAGCTGCTGTGTTTGCTGCCTGCCTGCCTGGGAATGCCTGCTGTATGTAACTCTCACAACTTCCCTCTCAAGTCAGCTGATACCTCATGTTTTTTTGTCAAGTCCCAGCTGCTGAATCTGTGTTGTTTCCTCAGAATATCAAAAGTAGATTTCCAGCCTTCCCTTTCTCTGAAAAAAACGTGGGATATTGCAGAAACCCTTCAGTGCCCATTAAGACATGTGCACTGGGTAATTGTTGATTATTTTCTGCTGGTTTCTGTGTGGTTTTTGATGTTTTCCCAGTACTTTCTCAGTGTGCAGGTCTCTACTTTTGGATGCTGAAGGGAAGCATGATGGTTTTCATTCACCTTTAGTTGCTGCTCTCTTGGTAAAATACCTCCTATAAAATCACCCCAATAAAGGTGCAGAAGTTGTCCCACCTGGCCCTGCACATGCAGGGAATGGTTAATTAGAAGTCAGTCATCACAACAAACAGTCTTTGGTAACACCGGAGAGTAAAAATTATTTCCCTGCACCTCCAGCATCCATATGAATAATGAATCCATTTGCAGGACTGAGCATCAGCTCATGAATGAAACCTCAACCAAGGAGCACTGAGAAATACAACAAAAATTAATCATTGTGAGCTGCTTTCATACAGGCACAAACTCCGAGCTCAGGGGGGACCATCGCTCAAGCCATGCAGGAGAATGAGTCTAAGGAAGATTGTCACAAGTTTTCCACCCTAGCAGGAATGAGGGAGGTTATAAAAAAGCTCTGTTCTCCTTTGCGGGCTCTGTTCCCATTTTTGCAGTTGGGGTGTGTGATTACAGCAAACTTCTGAGCTGAAATTAAGGACTTTCTTTAGAATCTCCTGTTTAAAAATGGAACATGGCATGCAGACGAATATTTTCTATCATATTTTATTGTGAAAAATGTCAGCCAAAAGCTTCAGCCTCATGTAAATAAAGAATGACATCGGTTTGTCAAGTATCAGAACTGCTTTAATGCATTCTGCTTTCTTTTTTGAGCATATTAGAGCAACCACAGCTAGGAAATGATACGTGTAGGATTCCTTGCTATCAGCAGATCAGAAAAACGTCAGATAAAAGTAGCAACATATTTGGTATAAAGAGTTCCTGGAGGTTTGAAAGCTTCCCTAGAGAAGGCACCTACAGCTAAGGATGAGCCTTGTTTGCTCCATCCAAACCAGAACAAGCCCAGAGCTCCCAGCAATGGAGAAGACAAGTGAAAAGGCTCTTTTTTCGTGGAGGGAACTCCAGCACAGGGTAATTCCAAAGCCTCTTTCCAAATGCCTTGCTGTTAGAGACAGCTTCTGAGGAAGAGCCAAAGCCGGAGCGGTGGGAATGCTACTGGCAGGCAGGCAGAGGGCAGGCTGGGAGCTGGCTGTTCCCAGGATGAGGACATGGAGTGTCTGTGTTCCCCACAGCTGTGGGGACCTGGCATGTGTCACCCAGAAGTTCCCTCAGCTGAACTGCTCCTAGGGAAGGACACACGGGATGGGCTGGGACCTCTTCCCACCTGGAAGCTGCTGTCCATGGTGATGAGGCCGGTTTGGGAGAGTTGTTGCACTGCTCGTGGGAATGTCCTCAGCCCTTGTGGATGTAGGAGTTGGACCCACAGTGCCACTTGTGGGTCCCTTCCAGCTCAGGATCTCCTATGATTCCATGCTGTGTTACCATTTCGGGTTCACCCTCATACCAAACCATCCCTGCCAGGGTGGTCTGGACATTGCCAAGCTATAAACTCCCATTTACTCTCCTGACAAAGGTTTTGGTCTGGTTCAAATGGCTGGGCTAAGCTTTAGGGAGGAGAAGGGGCTCCTGTCTTTCAGTGGCTGGGAGCTAAGGCAGGTCCTTCACCACTGTGCAACCCTGTCACAGTCACACCCATGGAGAAGTGTCCTGCCTCCAATGCCCTGCCAGGCACAAGCAGCTGTTTCTGATTTAATAAATGTTCTGGTTTTCCCCAAAACAAGTGCTGAAGGCTTTGCCCACTTTCAGAAGTGCAGCAATCCAAAGAGCTCTCCTCTTTTGGTGGGGATGAGATGACAATTCTGTGCAGCCCTGCTGCCCATCAGCCAGGGTCACCACATCAGAGCCCCAGGGATGAATGCAGAGCAGGCATCCCAAAGAGCCCATAGATCCTCCTGGACACTGCACACCCCACACCCTGCTGCCCCTGGGTCACAGTCCACAGCTCTGTGCCACCACAGCAGCCACAAAACCCCAGAGCAGAGTTAAGCCATTCTCCTTCACTGGCCAATCTCTGCCGTGCCAGCGCAGGGGGTGACTCCAGCACTGCCCTGGCAGCTGTGCCAAAGCCTGACCACCCTTTCCAGGGAGAAATTCCTCTTGATGTCCATCGTGAGCCTCCCCTGGCCCAGCCTGAGGCCGTTCCCTCTCCTCCTGTCCCTGGAGCACAGCCCAACCCCCCCGGCTGTCCCCTCCTGTCAGGAGTTGTGCAGAGCCACAATGTCCCCCCTGAGCCTCCTTTTCTCCAGGCTGAGCCCCTTTCCAGCTCCCTCAGCCTGTCCTGGGGCTCCAGCCCCTTCCTAGCCCCGTTCCCTTCCCTGGATGTGCAGATGCTGAGCCGTGCCTGGGTTCATTCAGTTCCTCCAGGATAACACTCCTTGGTCAGCATTCCCACCTCGCCCTGGCTTTGGATCATCTGCGGCAGCCAAAAGGAGGAGGGTTGGCAGCAGGAGTGGTGTGAAAGTGCAGGACTTGCTGCATCTCTTTGCCTGAGAGCCCCGACCCCGCAGCAGACCCTGCCCAGGGGGAGAAGGAGGAACCCCAGCCCAGCCCAGCCCAGCCCAGCCCATCGCCCCGGGCTGTTAAACCTGGAGCAAACTGTGTGTATTATTATTATTTCTTTCCTAATTGTTACCTCTTGTTCGGCTGGAGCAGGGGGCGATACCCGGGAACAAAGACCTGGAAATAACCAGCGACAGGAGTTCCAAATCACTGCTGGCAATTTAAGCAGCACTTGAGCGAGGTCAGCTGAGGCAGAGTTAAACCTGCGGGTCTCCAGGCGAGAGCCGTAGCAAAGGAAAACCCCAGGGAGCTCAGCAGGATCCCAGGAAGAGTTGAGCATGCAGCTCCAGTCTGGTGAGGCACTGCCGAGTGGGGAAGGTGAGGGGTACAAAGAGTCTGGGGGGGTTTATCCACCTGGGAAAGTCATTTCCAGTGTGCCAGCAGCTCCCTGTGGGGCTGCCTTCAGCATCACAGGGACTCCGAGGGCCCTGGGAAAGCTGGGGATGCTCCCTTGCAGTTTCTGCGGGAGAGACTCAGGATCACGGATGCAGCCAGGGCCAGCGCAGCTCCCACTGCCGAGCACTGCTGGGAACCCGTGGGGCAGTGCTCGTGTGCTGCTGATGGCTGGTGTCACACTGGAGCCACATCCCCTGAAATAACAAGGAAAAACACCCACATGGCATCCTGGAGTTAAGCATAGCCCAGAACTTCCTTCCCCTGCCTGTGTGGGACCAGGGTGGGACCCCCCTGCAGCACTGGATCCAGCCCTGGGCCCAGCACAAGAAGGATGGAACCTGTTTGAGCCAGCCCAGAGGAGGCCACGGGGCTGCTCCAAGGGCTGGAGCCCCTCTGCTCTGGAGCCAGGCTGGGAGAGCTGGGGGTGCTCAGCTGGAGAGGAGAAGGCTCCAGGGAGAGCTCAGAGCCCCTTGCAGGGCCTGAAGGGGCTCCAGGAGAGATGGAGAGGGACTGGGGACAAGGGATGGAGGGACAGGACACAGGGAATGGCTTCCCACTGCCAGAGGGCAGGGATGGGTGGGATATTGGGCAGGAATTGTTCCCTGGGAGGGTGGGGAAGTTTCAGGATGAGCTCTAAGGTCCCTTCCAACACAAAGCACTCTCTGAGTCCATGATATGATACCATGAATGTGGCCATGGCAGGAAGAGGAAAAGCTGGGTCCAGAAGGATGGCTCTTCAGCCCAGGAGTGAGATCTTCCAGTTGTTTCCTTTGCAGGAGGGTACCCACCCAGTGACCTCCCGTGGTGGCACAGCAGCACCAGGGTCCCATGGCAAGGTTTATTCCGAATCAATGCAACAAATCTAACCCATCACCCACAGAACTTGGGGTCATCCCCAGAACCTCACATGGAGTTCTTCCTATCACTGCCCAACTCCCTGGAATACCTCCTGGGAATCCTGGGAGCTTCAGGAACTTTGAGCTGAGCCACAGAGGGCATCCAACAGATGGAGGAGCCTGATTCCCACACTACCCCTTCTCATGTTTCCCATAGAGGAAATTTGTCACCATTTCAGACCAGTGACACTCCAGCCTGCTCTTTCCGTCCCATCCTGCAGCAGGGTGACACTGCAGTTCTGGCTCATGCAGCTGCAGTTCTGTCACTGCTTCCTGTGCTGTGAGACATTCTCAAGCAGTTTTTGACCCAAGGATGGGGCTCCCTTGGCTGTTTTCAGCACCTGCTCTGGGCACAGGCAGCTCACTGGGTTAAACTCCAGCTCCAAAGGCCATGCCAATGGCTAATGAGGCATTAGAGGTGGTGTTACCTTCCAGGCAAAGAAGCAGGACAGTTGTGCTAATTAATGTATTCCCAAGGGGTTCCTGCCTGGAATTCCAGCATCTGCAGGTATCTCAAGGCAGGGATAGATGCTACTCCTCAAGGCCTCAGGCCTGTGCAGGGAGGAGTGGCCCATATTTGAGGAGTAGGTGGGATGTGGAAAGTCAGTGTCAGAACAACTTATCCAGTGCTTCTAAAAATTACCCCTGAATTAATAGCTGTCTACAGCTAGAAAATAGTGCAGTACTGTTAACTTTTATTTGCTAAAGTACAATTTTTGGAAACAAAACCCCAAACATTAAACCCTTATTTAGTGAGAACATGACAGCACAAAACAACTCTGTGAAGTGTCACCAGGTAGAGAAGCACAGCTGCAAACACAGCCCTGACAACATTCAGCATGCAGCACTGTGCCTGAGCCCGCGCTCCCAGGATTGCCTCACTCAGAGACAGCACAGGACAGCAACAGGAGCTAAATGAGGATAAATCACATCACAGTCACAATGTTCACAAGAGCTGGTAATTCACCCCAGCAGCAAATTACTTTTACAGCAAGAATCTGCTCTTCATGGGCTTGGCTGTTGTGAATGGGGGAGCCTCCACTGGAATGCTGATGGGATTTGCCTTGGAATGGTTTAGTTACCCACAGAGATGGGAGAGAGGTGGATGGATGGATGGATGGATGGATGGATGGATGGATGGATGGATGGATGGATGGACGGACAGGCAGACACACAGGCAAGAAGATACCCAGTCTAATATCTGTCTTTCTTTTAAGTAGTGGTATTTACAGAGGACTTTTAGAGAATTGTACAATGCAAAAATGCAGCATTATACTCAGCAGTTTCATTGGGTAATTGAGCCAGTTACAGAGGTGAAAAATCCTAGCCAGGGCTGTCGTGGCGTGAGGTGCTCTAACAGAATGAGGAATTTGCAGAGGACACAAATACATCTTTCTCCTCTCATTCAAATTAAAAATTATTCTGAAGGCCCCAAACTGCTCCACTTGCAACTCAGCACAAAAGTGGGCTTATCCCAACTAGGAAACTGTCAGACATCCTTCATTGCCAACAAAAAATATTCCCATTAAAGGAGCAACAAGTGGCTCAGCAAATCAGAGATCACTGCAGAAACCAACATGTGCCTCTTGTAGCCTCAAAACTGATTGTCCACAAACCAGCAACATATGGAGTGGGAGTACTTCAGCAGAATTTGAGAAATTATTCAGGAAATAATTGTATTGTTTTAGAAACCTTGCCAAGAAGTTCACAGAAAGATGTTGACAGTGCAGGGATGACCCTTTCCAACCAGATTTACATAGAACAAATTTCTGAACTGGAGTCAAGAGGAATTTGGGAAGATGGGCAAGGAGGTAGAAGATAGAGGAAGAGCTGCTCCCACACTGCTCCTGAAGGACACAGAAAATGGTGGGATGGACAGAAAATCCAAAGGCACCTGGGAAATTACAACTGTCCTTCTAAAAGGGGGATCAGCAGGTTGGACCATGGCTGTGCCAGGCAATGTATTCATGCTATGCCAGACCTCCAAGTTCATCCAGTCCATCCCCTGCCATGGGCAGGGACACCTTCCACTGTCCCAGGCTGCTCCAAGCCCCAGTGTCCAACCTGGCCTTGGGCACTGCCAGGGATCTGGAGGTAACCACAGCTGCTCTGGGCACCCTGTGCCAGGGCCTGCCCACTCCCACAGCAATATCCATCACAGTTCCAATCTTCAGGCAAGGATTTTTCCCAGTTGTTGCTGATCAGGAGCTTGGCTCAGGCAGTGCCACAGCTCAGGGTGATGCCAGCCAGCAGAGCTGCTCCTCACAGGCCTGCTCTGAATTTGGGTGGTGCGTGCACCAGCCCACCCACAGCTGATTCCAAGCTTGGCTGTCAGCTGGCAAAGCACCATAACAGGACAGTGTAGCAAGACCTTGCTTTAAATTTATCGCCTGGTTTTGTTAACTGTGTGAAACAGCTCTGGTTGGAAAGCATATGGTGCAGTATAAAAATCCCCATAGGATGAATTACAGCAACTTCACACAGAAGAAGGAGAAGGAATTAGAAAAGCATTTTAGCAGATTTTAATAGAAAATACCTTATCAAAGCCCTCATTGGCTGGTAGACCAGGATTTCAGAGTGGCAGCTCCTGCTTTTAATTTTGTACCCACACAGACACCTGTGTATCCCACAGCGGGTAGGTCCCTCTGGGGTGGTGGCAGTGTGCTGCATGTCTCAATACAAGTGCCACAGTTGGACTCAGACTGTGCAATCTGATCTGCTCATTGATTTCCAGGGATGGGATGTAAATAACTCTGCTGTGTACATTGGATCAATGGGGACAGAGCAGGAGTGTCAATGCTCAGTGTTATGAGCCTCATTCATTGCAGCAAATGATGATCAACACAAGAGAACTTCCATCAAAACCACATCAATTAATAATTGCTTTGCAGCTTCTGTCCTTTTCTGTCATTTCAGCTCTTTGGCAGATGAAGTTCATCCCCCCAGCTCTCAGGCTGTGGCTGATTGCCCAGGCAAGTGGAGCAGAGAGGCTGGATTAGAGGAGGCTCCACAGCTCTTCATAAACTGCAGGTTCTTTTTCTGGGCCACTAATAGCAAGTTCATAAAAATTGAAAGAGTTGTCAGCACTTGCTTATTGATAGTCCCAGATGAAAACCACAAGATCTGGTTAAAAAGTTGTATTAAGATTGTTAAAGACTTAAGAATTACTCAGGGCAAATTTGGCTTCATTGGACTTTGTGTCAGGCTCTTGTGAAGAAATAAACTTCACTGCAAAACAGGAAAAAAAAAAGGACTTAAAACTCAAATGTTAAGGAGCACAGAAATGTACATATAAAGTGCTGAAGTCTAGATAAGAAAGAGGAATTCTTTGTGAAATTCACTGTACAAGAAGCTGGTTTTGTACCTCTCTATGCTGGGTGCAGGGCACAGGCCCGGGCCATAGAGGTGCTCAGGAAGTAGCTCCCATGTCTCCACGGGGACTGGTCACCCCACATTTCACCAGAGCTGCAGGCTGAAATGTGGCTCCACAGCAGAGCTGCTTGGACCACCCGGTTCTGCAGGGCTTTCAGGAGCTTGGGTGGTCCATCGTAGGCATGCAGCCAAGGCAAGACCCACAGCAGCACCACCCAGCAAGTGAAGGTCCCCAGGGTAACCTCAAATCCCAGTGCAGGAATCACAGACTCAGTAAAGCTGGAAAGGCCTCCCAGATCATTGATTCCAGCCTGGGGCTGAACACCTGGTCAACTCAACCAGAGAACCAAGTGCCACATCCACTAGGCCCTTGGACACCTCCAGGGATGGGTACTCCAAACCTCCCTGGGCAGCCCCTCCCAAGGCCTGACCACCCCTTCCAGGGAGAAATTTTCCAAATGTCCACCCTGAGCCTGCCCTGGCCCAGCCTGAGGCCGTTCCCTCTCCTCCTGTCCCTGTTCCCTGGAGCACAGCCCGACCCCCCCCCGGCTGTCCCCTCCTGTCAGGAGCTGTGCAGAGCCACAGGGTCCCCCCTGAGGCTCCTTGTGGGGAGATGGTGGTGAGCAGAGCTGTGGGGCTGCACATCATTCCTGTCTGCAGCAATGCAGGAGGTGGAACAGGCACCAGGACTCTGATCTCAGAGGGGCTCTGCGTGCTCCAAGCACGTCTGAAGCCAAAGAGCCCAGAGAGGCTGGCCTAGCCCTCAGCTCTCAGCACCAGCCCTCCACTCTCTGCTCAGCACAGCCCCTTCAAAGCACAACTCCTGCACTCGGGTATGGAATTCCCATCCATTCCCAGCCATGCTATCCATGACATCCATGCCCCTTCCCCTGCCCAGGGCTGTGGTGGCAGCATATTCCTATGGCAGGGCAGCCCCAGCCTGGTGCTGAGGCAGCAGAGTGAGGGAAATCTGCCTGAGGAAATCCCAGTTCTGAATGGAGAGTGGGTCTGAGGCTGCAAGAACCTGTTCCTGGAAAATTCACAGAGAGAAAGAAAGGCAGCATGGCCTGCATTAATTATTTCGTGCAGATGATTCACTTGTCTCTAATTATAGATGAGCTTCGAAACACAAATGTCAGTTAAAATGTTGTAGTTCTCCTGCAGCTGTCATTCATGTGCTGGTGAAGAGATCAAGGCCAGAGCTATTAAAAACCTTGGGAGGAAAGGAAGTGAAAAGGAGTCCTTGGTGCAGTGAAATTAAAGCAGGGATTTGCCCTGAGCATTTCAGGCCCACAGAGCTCTCACCTGTGTTCCAAACCTGTACTCCCAGGAGGCAGCTGAGGGCCTTTAGGGCCAGTTTTTAATTTCTGAAAATGCTGTGGTGCACACAGAGCCCCTGCCAAGCAGGGGTGTGGGGAGCAGGAGAGGAGCTGCTGCTTGCTGTCCCTTGCCCACAAACAGGAAATGGAGAAAAACTGGAAAAAATCCCAGTGTAGAATGGTCAGAGGAGACTCGCAGCCTGAGGGGTGCCTGGTGATTGCAGGGATTGATGTCTGAGCAATGGAAACACAGAACCATGGAATGGTTTGGCTTGGTAAGGACCTCAAAGCCCATCCCATCCCCACCCCTGCCATGGGCAGGAACACCTTCCACTGTCCCAGGCTGCTCCAAGCCCCAGTGTCCAACCTGGCCTTGGACACTGCCAGGGATCCAGGGGCAGCCACAGGTGCTCTGGGCACCCTGTGCTAGGGCCTGCCCACCCTGCCAGGGAACAATTCCTAATTCCCAATATCCCATCCATCCCTGCCCTCTGGCAGTGGGAAGCCATTCCCTGTGTCCTGTCCCTCCATCCCTTGTCCCCAGTCCCTCTCCAGCTCTCCTGAAGCCTCTTTAGGCCCTGCAAGGGGTTCTGAGCTCTCCTGGAGCCTTCTCTTTATCCAGGCTGAATAATCCCAATTCTCTCTGCCTTAAGAGTCTATCTTGTTTTAGCTCTCATTAAAATTCTTTGGTAAATTAACATGTTTTGTTTCATAATTTTGACATTTTTAGATGAGAAGTCCCTGCACAGGGAAGCTCCTCATGGACTGCTATCCCTACAGAGTTTGCTCTGAGCACAGTCATGAGTCACTCTCAAAGTGGGGCCAGGAGACTCATGGCACCCCTTGTGCCACACAGGATGAGGGCACACACATTGTCAGGGTGTTTTCTGTGCTGATTTGAAGACAAAACAAAAAGAAGGGAGAATGGTGAATGGAAAGTCAGAGAGAAAACATGATGGCAAGAAACTGCTTTGCCTGTTGAGTCAAGGGAATTGTCCTTGCAGCTTCGTGGTTGACATTGCAGGGAGTCAGAGTGTCAGAGCTCCCTCAGCAGCAGCTCCAGTGACCACTCCAGGCTCTCCCACACCGTGGGGTTGCCCTGGTGCTCTCCTGCAGCACAGCCTCGCAGGACAGAAGGGTCACCGCACAGGACCACTGGGTCATGTCCAGCTTCTCTCCCTGCAGCTTGGACCTTTAAGTTGTTGGGGACTGCTCATTGCCTCTTTCTAGCCACCTCTTCAGCTGAGACAGAGCTGCCACCTTCATGTTCCAGGGGTGCAGGAGGCTGCTTCCAGCTGCATTCCCAGCACTGTCAGCAGCTGTGGCACAGCCTCTCCTGTGGGGAGTCCGCACTCTGTCCTAGGGCAGCTGAGAACACCCAGGAGGAGGAGAACCTCAGGAGGAAGAGGACCTTGCCTGGGGCTGTAACCCTCGAGAGAGAGCCCCTCTGCACGTGCTGGATGGCCATGGTCAGCTGCAGCACTGTCCAAGCAGAGTCCAGCATGGCACTTGAACACAGACTTGTTTGCTACCCTCAAATCCATCTTTCTAGAAAGCTGCCCATCAGGAAAGGCCCTGGAGGTGCCGGTGACAGTGGCTGGACACGAGCCCCAGGTGGCCAAGAGGCCAAGGACAGCTGGGCTGTGCCAGCCCTGGGGTGGCAGCAGGAGCAGGGCAGTGCCCGTCCCCTGAGCTGGCACTGCTGGGGCACCTCCAGTGCCGGGGCAGCTCTGGGACCCTCCTGACAGGAGAGACCTGGAGGGGCTGGAGCATGTCCAGGGCAGGGAACAGAGCTGGGAAGGGGCTGGAGCCCCAGGAGAGGCTGAGGCAGCTGGAAAGGGGCTCAGCCTGGACAAAAGGAGGCTCAGGGGGGACCTTGTGGCTCTGCACAGCTCCTGACAGGAGGGGACAGCCGGGGGGGTCAGGCTGTGCTCCAGGGAACAGGGACAGGAGGAGAGGGAACGGCCTCAGGCTGGGCCAGGGGAGGAGAAGGTGGGACATCAGGAGGAATTTCTCCCTGGAAAGGGTGGTCAGGCCTTGGGAGGGGCTGCCCAGGGTTTAGAGTCCCCATTACTGGAGGTATCCCTGGACAGGACCCTCAGTGCTCTGTGCTGGTGACAACGTGGGGATCAGGCACAGCTGGGACTCCATGGTCTGGGCTGACTTTTCCGACCCTAATAATTCCATGATTCGGTGATGCTTTCTGTCTGAGCACCAGCTCATGGGTACCTGCAGCAGTTCCCTTTCACTGAAGCCCCTGGGGCCCTTCCCTGAGGGCAGCAGAGCTCTGTCCAGGCAGGGCTTGTGCCATGAGCACAGCCCAAAGCTGCAGTTCTGCTTGTTCCATTCTTTAAACCCTGCCTTGGCTGAGTGTGCCCACACACCCTGGGTTAGACACAAACCCTCAGTGAAAGCTGCTGGAGCAGATGATGGCTCTACTGCCTCCTGTTCTGCAGGCTCAGGAACATCTCAGCTGTTCACTCTGCAGCTCAAGAGCATTTGGAGTTTACAGTTATTTTATTTTGTGAGGACAGATGGCAGACAGCTCTGTAGTAGAGGGGCAGATGGCTGTGCACCTATGAGCAAACCAAAACAAAACCCAAACCCAGAGAAACTGCATGGTGAAGCTGCAGAGTAAGTGGGCCCTGCTCCTCCTCTCAGACACAGCACATGGGCCCAGCCACATCCCCGTGACTCACCTCCCACACACAGGTGAGAGCAGGAGGGGGTCCTTGGCCTTCAGGAAAGCATCACACAGAGAAAGAAATGTCAGTTGTGCTGCTTGAGATGGATGGGAGTGCAAGGGAGTGGTGGCCCAGGGGAGAACAGCTGGCACTGGCTGAGGTGGGTGACTGCTCTCCTTAGTCACCAAGGGAAAGCAGCCCAAGACCTCCTGGCCAGGAGGGACCTCTGTCCCACAGTGTGAGAGGAACACTCCTGCTGGGTGCCATGGAAAAGGACACAGGGGCTGCTCCTACTCTCAGGTGACCTTGGCAGAACCTGGAACAGAACAGGTCCCTCCTGCACCTCAGCTTCGCCTTGGGACGATGCTTCTCCATGCATGAAGGCACCCATGGCCATGGGGGGTTTTGTGTCACCCACACTGGGGACCAGTCTGTAAGGTACAGGTTGGAGGAAACAGCTGGGAACACTCAGTGAAGATAAATGTCTGCTCCTCTTCACATTAAATGCACAAGGCTATCCAGTTATGTTGAGAGGTCCCACCTATTATTTGGTGAAACAAAATGACCCAAATTTAAGCCTTCTTACTTCATGTAAATTGTGCCAACCAACTCAAAAGGTGAAATTCTCCAAGCCTGGGGAATCAGGACCTTAAGAAATTCAAGCAGAGCTTTTTTCAAGGATGCCTTTCCACAGAAGAGGAAGGCACATGAGAGACAGAACAGAATAACTACTGATACACTTCCACGTCCCACAACATTATGTGGCTAAAAACCTCTGGATTTTGATTAGACATCATGCTTCTCCAAGAAATATTAACCTTCAGTATTTGAAACATCTTTTTAAAAGAGCAAGAAGAAGTTCAGACCCACAAGAGAAATGTCCCTCTTGCTCTCCAACGAATTAAACATCAGAGTTATCAAGCCAATATTAGGAAACCTGTATGTTGAGACATTGTGGATTATTTTTCCCCAAACAATTTCCTTTTTGTCAGCCCTGAATGTTTGTTTTCCCTCTTGGCTTTCATTTTATAATTAGTCTCTCTGGACAGAAAGTGAATCTTTCATTGACTTGCTTACGGAGCAGTAATTGTCAGCTAACCTCGTTCTTCCGGGAGATTTAATGGCAGCCTGCATCCTGCACTCAGTCAAATTCCAATAAATTCATATCCAGGCACCAGGAAATGCCCACGGTGTCAAACAGCTGCCAACTCTGACAGCTCCTGGCAGGGTCTGCTGAGCGGCAGAGCCCAGGGCTGCTCTCCAGCAGTGATCCATGCCCAAGGGAGCAGGAGTGCAGCTCATCCTCCTGGATCCACTGTCTCACACTGCTCTGACTGGTCACTAGTCACACTTTTTTTCTTTTTTTTTTTTTTTTAAAAAGAGGTAGAATAGACTAATGGACTAGAATTCCTGAAGTATGACTGGAAAGTGGACAAAATATGAAACAGAATGAAAAATGAGCATTTAAATCATAGAATCATGGAGTTGTTAAAGCTGGAAAATACTTTTAAGATCATCAAGTCCAGCACCACCACATTCACCACTAACCCGTGTCCCCAGCTGGCAGATTCACACATTTTTTAAACACTTCCAGGGATGGGGACTCCACCCCTGCCCTGGGCAGCCTGTGTGTCTTGGTTTAAAAAGACAGGTGTCTGCTAAGGAAGGCAGGAGCCTCCCATGAAATGGAAAATGTAAACCCCCTCCACCAAATTATTATAACTGAAACTAAGGGGGGCTCTCAGGCAAAGATATGGGAGTAGGAATAACAGTTCTTTATTAGGGAAGAAAATAAAAATAAAATAAAATGCAGTAATATAAAAGAACACTGCCAGAGTCAGAGCAGGAGCTGAGCCCCTGTGTGTCAGGGTGGTGGCACAGTCCCATCCCATGGGGGCTCAGCCCTCCTGCAGTGCCAGCTGTGGTTCTGCTGGAGCAGGGATCCTGCACTACAAATTACCTTGTAATCTAGAACACCTGTGCCAATACTTTACAACTGTTTATGTGAAAAAAAAAATTCCTGATATCCAGTCTAAACCTCTCCTACTGCAGCTTGAGGCATTTTCTCTCACCCTGTTGCTTGTTTCCTGGGATAAGAGACTGTTCAGAACCAATATGAAATTTATACCGGTGTCTCATCAGCTCAGGAACAGGGCCCAGAGCAGCACAAGGTTAGCAGCACGAGATCCCATTGGAGGTAAATCACTAAAGGTGCACCCTGGTTACTGCTGTTGTCAATCCTCATTAATAACTTCCTTAATGGCCTGGGACAAGATGCCCCACCAGGCAGCCAGTCTGGGATGTCACCAAAAGGGAGAAGTGGTGACATCCCACACAGTGGTGTGGATGCCTGTGGGCATTCAAGGGCCCTCAGCAGCCTGGAGAACTGAGCAGAGAGGAATCTCATGGAGGAATCTCAAGGGGGATACACACCCCTGCTCCTGGGCAGAAATAACTCCAGGCAGCAGCACAGGCTGGGACCCAACCACCTCTTCAGGGAAGGGCCCTGGGGCTCTGGTGGATCTCAGGCTCCCCGTGGGCTGGGCATGCACCCTCGCAGTGCTGGAGCCAAAGGCTGTCCTTGGGCTGTGTTGGACAGAGCATGGCCAACAGCTCAGGGGAGGCTGTCCTTCTGTCTGCTGAGCACTGCACAGGCAACATTTGGAGTTCTGGGCCCAGTTCTGTACCCCCCGTACAAGAAAAACAAGGATTTGTTGGAATGAGTCCAGCAGAACTCCCTTAAGTTGATTAAAATACTTTTTTTTTTTATTGTGAAGGAGGTCAAGCATGGGCTGCCCAGAGAGGCTGTGGACTCTCCAGCTTGTAGAGATCCAAAACCTGACATGGTCCGGGGCAACCTGCTCAGGGCAACCTACTTGAGCAGAGCTTGCACTAGAGCACCTCCAAATGTGGCTTCAGCCTGAGAGGTTCTGTGACTCTGTGGTAGATTTGGCCACTAAGGATCCTGAGTTCCTCTTGCCTTGTGCAAGGATAAGTCTGGTCAAATCTGAGAAGCCAGACAGAACAAAAACTGTTGGGTTATGGCAGAGGCTGTCAGAAATAATAACCTGGCTGATTCCATTAGGAAATCCTTTGTTTTGGGAAAGGAGTATAAAACTCCATAAAATAAGAAAACATTTGATCATCAAAGAACTCTTAAAAAATAATGTGAACTTGCTTGCACAGAGCAAAACTCATTTTTAACCTGGGTTCGTGAAGAAGAAAGACTGCTGGGATCCCACGGGCTCCTCTGCCAGCCCCTCTGCCTGAGTGAGCTCCAGGCACACTGGGAGGGGAGAGAGGTCTCAGAGACAGGAGATGTCACAAAAACTTGCAGCTCAGGAAGGGAACTCGATGCTGTTGGCTCTTCTCTGTGGGAAAGGCAGGGACAGCTCAGTCCTGGCCTGCTCAGAGTAGCCACGGCAGTTATC
The DNA here is from genome assembly GCF_017590055.1 of Onychostruthus taczanowskii. Lineage (NCBI taxonomy): Eukaryota > Metazoa > Chordata > Aves > Passeriformes > Passeridae > Onychostruthus > Onychostruthus taczanowskii. The sequence continues at coordinate 4,597,670 of NW_024504122.1, forward strand.
ACTGATAACACAACTGATAACACAGGTCCAGCCTGGCCACACAGCAGCTGATGGTGTCCCTTCTCCGTGGGACAGGGACAGGAGCCAGGGCATGGCTGGAACTGGGCCAGGACAGCTCAGGCTGAGACCAGGGAAAGGTTCTTCCCCCAGAGGGTGCTGGGCACTGCCCAGGCTCCCCAGGGAATGGGCACGGCCCCAAGGCTGCCAGAGCTCCAGGAGCCTTTGGACAGGGCTGCCAGGGATGGACAGGGTGGGGTTGTTGGGGGTCTGGGCAGGGCCAGGAGTGGGACTGGATGATGACTGGATTGATCCAGCTCAGGGCATTTTGTGATTCTCTGATTTGGGGCAGTACGCCTGTTTTCAGACGAGCCCAAGGGAATTGACCAGGAGCTGAGGGTCCTCCAGGAGATTCGGGGATTCTGAAGAGAAACTGGAAATGCAATCTCACAGAATAATAGAATTATTAAGGTTGGAAAAGACCTCCAAGATCATCAAGCCCAACCAGAAGCGCAGCATCATGGCTGTGCTTATCTGCCCATTTCATGTGGCCTCTTTGCTTCCGGGATGCCGCAGTCCCACCAGGGTCACCACTGCGGTGGCATGCCACACCCAGACACAGTGACAAAGGCAGCCACAGTGGGACCAGGAGCAGCTGGGGGCAGGGAGGGCAGGAGGGAGCTGATCCAGCCCCAGGGTGGGTGCAAGCCCCCCTTTCCCACCCCACCCTGTTCTGGCAGGGTGGATGGAGGGCAGGGAGAGGCTGAGCAGCTCAGGCCTGGTGTGGGGTCAGTGCATCGCACCAGTGCCAAAGAATCACCCTCTGAGCAGAGGTTTTGCATGGGTAATTGCAGAAAATGCTTCACCCCTTTCGTTTTGTCTCACCTGAACTGCAATTCCTGCCCCAGAGGGCTCCTGCTCTCCCCTTCCAAACCCAGAGCACACACCAGCTGCCTGGAGCAGAGGCTTTAATGTTTAAATTCTTTCTGTCTCAATTGCCTAAAATCCCTACTGGTTTTAAAAACTGAACTGGCCAAAATTTCATGCTGGGGAAAAAAAATCCCCTGTGATTAAAAATATATTTTAAAAAAGTGGATAGGATGGAATTGAAATCAATCAAGATGTATCCACGGGTGAGTCTTTATCCAAAATCTTCCTGAATCTGAGAACTTGCAGTAATGCACAGTTAAAATGAGTCCCTACAGGTTTTAGGGTTGGGTTTTTTTGGAAGGTTTTTCTGTTGGTTGGGTTGGTTGGTTAGTTTTGGGGTTTTTTTAGTGTTTTTGTTGTTGTTGTTATTGTTTTGGTTTGGTTTGGGGTTTTTTTTTTTGGGTGTTTGTTTGTTTGGGTTTGGGTTTTTTTGGGTTGGTTTTGGTTTTGGGGTTTTTTGTGTTGTTTCTTGTTTGTTTGTTTGGGGAGGGGTTTTTTTTTTTCTTCTTCTTTGAAAGAGATTTTCAGGATCAAGAGATAAAATCATTCCTGCAGTGGAAATCCATCCAGGGCAATATTTTGGCTCTGATTTCATTCCTTTTGCCATTTAAAGAATTACCCATTTTTGTCTCTTTTGCCTCCTTTCTGACCATGGAATATATTACTCAATAACAGTGTTTTGTTCTAAGGGTTGGTTACTTATTCACCTGGGAAATGGAGAAAATGCATAATGCAAATGCTCCTTCGAATGGGAATAAATCAATGGATTGCTAATACATGGAATTTTAATAATACTATGAAAAGATGGTTAAAACTTGGATTGAATTTAGGACAAGTGTTGGATCTGTAAGGTTTTATACTCTTCATTGTGTCAATGTTACAAATAGCGCATTTTTGGATTAGAAAGAAAAATCAAATTAAACGCCTTTCACTGACCAATTAGAACAGAAGGAATAAACTTCTCCTCATCATTTTGCTCAGGACTTATTTCCACATCCTTTCATACAGAAGAAAAAAAAAAATTACCAATATAGGGCCTGCCTGCTTCCCTTTTCAGCACAAATAAAAGGGCAGGAAGCAAAAAGTTGTTCAGTAAACATCAAAAATAAAATCTATTTTTATAGATAGCTTCTAATCCCTCCTTATCTGCATCTCACTGGATCTTCCTCATGTTCCACTCACATTTCTCCTCTGTCAGAGCTTCCAAATCCCTCCACAGCCATGACCCTTCCCAAACCTATCCATGCAGGAACACAGCCTAGAGGACAAAGGAGGGAACAATAATTGAGTGCACACAGCAGCTTTTTAATCAAGAACTGAACTTTCAGATCCTGTCCTACCTCAAAATGCTTTGAAGTCAGTGAAACAGTTTGAAAAGGGTGCGGGTTTTGGAGGAGTGGTGTCAAAGTAGGAGGGAGTGAGAAGTAAATAGCAGAGAAATAGGCAGATGGACAGTCTGGGAAAAGGCTGATAAAATAAATGTCCTGTCATTAGGAAACAGGCTGGAAAGGGAGGAAAAAGAATTAAACCCCATAAGTTTAAAGACTTAACTTTAAAATGTTATAAAAATCAAATTAAAAAAGAATATTAGAAGATAAAAATTACACACTTGAATCTATACCAGAATTTTCAGTTTAAACCTACTGCTAAAAAAGGAGCTCATATTGGGTCAGGAGCTGGACTGGATGGTCTTTGTGGATCCCTTCAACTCAGGATGTTCTGTGAGGATATTGTAAAAGAGTATTGGGAACGGAGGGGGAAGGGATGGGGAGAGAGGAGAGAATGGGAGGGGGAGGAATGGGAATGGTGCTGAAAAAACCATTATTTTTCCAAAAAGAAGCATTTATAGCAAAAAAAAAAAAAAAATCTTTCTGTTTGAAACACAGAATATGGACCAGTCTGGGCCTCTGGACCTGGCACATTTCCCTCTCAGTGGGCAGTCACCTGTATCCTTCTATCTTGTGTTAATCCATTATTATTATTATTACTATTATTATTATTATTATTGTTGTTGTTGTTGTTGTTGTTGTTGTTGTTGTTGTTGTTGTTGTCACAAAATTCAGCTCTGGAGGGGCTGAGCTCTTCCCTCCCCTGCAGTGAGTGGAGTTGATGGTGATGGAGACCCAGAGGCACAGGGGTCACACAGGGTTAACTGAACCCAGCTCTAAGTCCTTGGGCTGGAGCAGAAGTGTGCTCCCAAATTTGCCTCTTTGCTGCTGCCCAAGAGGAATCCCACGGTCCACAGTCCTCTCCAAGGCAGGGAAATTCACTGATAGGAAGTTTGCTTTAAAAGCTCCTTTCTGAGTTTGAATTGTGCCTCTCTGTCAGGGGAGCACAGGTCAGGGGCTGCCGAGGGGTCCCAAACCCTCACTGGTCCCAGCAGGCAGCCCTGGCATCCTGGCACTTCATCCTCTGCTCTCTCCTGCCAGCCTGAAGAACCAGCTGGGAAGTGCCCTTCAGTGAAGGGTCAGGGCATGAAACAGGAATTCTGACAGGCAGATGCTGGGGAGGACACACTCCCCACATGCTCAGGAGGCAGCAGAGCAGAGCATTTTTGCTTTACAGATTTAAGGAATATGTGGAAAGGAGAATCTGTCAAAGGCTTCAAATCCAAAAAGCCAGAAGTGCTTGGGCATCCTTCTAGCGAGGCTTCCTTTATGGTGAGAGTTAGAATCCAGCGGGAACAGAGGTTCTTCTTTCACCCACATGGAAAAATAATTTTTAAAATGTATAAATAAATAAAAACAAAGGGGAACAAATAAAATGCAACCACAAACTACTTTTGTCGCAGGGCTGGATAAAGGAGCACAGGTCAGAGCTAAGAATAGGAGCAGCTGCTGTGTATGGATTTAAACAGTGGAAAGGTCTGAGGCAGTAAATCAGGTCACCTGCTGAGAGCCTCCAGGTGGTCCAGACTTCAGACACAGGCAGGGAGACAGAAAAGTGTTAGGAAATGAGCTGAAGCAGGGCTGCAAGGATAGAGCCCTGTGGATGATGAGCAGAAGGAAGCGAGGAACCCCAGAGAGGAAAGATAAATGCAGGAGAAAGCTCTGAAGTGTGTGCAGGAAATAAAAAAATGCAAATTGTCCCGTAAATAAAAGCGGAAAAAAACCCCCATGCAACTCAGCAGACAGCCAAGAGAAGGGAAAGGCAACCAAGCAGGGAAGGGGAGAGGCTGCAAGAACTGAGGGCAGCAAATTAAAGCTTCCCAGCCTGATGAGAGTGCAGAGAAGGAGCAAAGTCCTCAGCCAGCAGGCCCTTGGGAGCTCAGGAGTGCCAGGGCAGCAGAGACAGCACTTGTCCACCACTGCCAGGGGAGCTGCAAATGAACCCTGAGTGTTCCAGGGAGCTGCAGGGAGGGACAGAGCAGCACAGCAAGGCCATGGGGAGCATTCTCAGTGCCACAGCCAGAAGGCAGAGACCACAGAGCTCCTTCAGCTGCTCAGAGCAAAGGCAGAACACTGAGGGCATTATGTGGGCTCTCCAAGAGGTTCCATGGCTCACTGCATTTCCTCTAGAAAGGCAGCAGTGCTGGGAGGGCAGAGGAGAACCTCATGGGATACCTGAGCCCACAGGTTTGAAGTGGGGTCTAACCCAGACCCAGCTCAAAGGATGAGACCCCAGTGACATGGCAGAGCTGTCCCCATGTCCCCCCCACCCCATCACACACCCTAAATCTACCTGAAGCTTGCGGGTGCACTGCTCCTTGCCAAGGGACCTCAGAGGGTTTGATCCCTTGCTCTGCTCTGCTCCACCAGTGCCCACCCCACTGCCAGGGCTCCTGCACACCTCCAGGTTTAACTCAGACCTGAGAAGCTCAGGTGATGTTGTTGGGGTGTAGCTGCTGTTCTCAGTGACTTTTTAGCTCTTCAGGAACCACACCCCCAGCTTTAATTTTATTTTTCCATCAGCTGATTGAGACCTCGAGCAAGCACTGGGGATGGTCCGTCCCAATGACTGCTAACCCCCTGCACGGCTGCTTACCCCAAAAGCCACGTGGGCCTCAATCCCTTCTCCCTGCGAAGGACAAGATTAAATGGCCTCAAATCGCACCAGAGGAGCTCTAGATTATATATTAAAGAAGATTTATTCTCTGAAATGGTTGGCAAGTATTGTCACAGGCTCCTCAGGGCCGTGGGTTGTCACCATCCCTGGAAGCGTTCCCTGTGGCACCTGGGGACACAGTTCAGTGGTGAACACTGTGGTGGTGCTGGGCTGGCATTGGACTTGGTGATCTCAGAGGGCTTTTCCAAACATAACTGTTCCGTCATTCCGTGAAAACCCACAGGCTAATTTAGCAGATTATTAAACATCAAGGACTTAATGTGTGTCTTGTTGAGTTAAACTCCAAGCCCTGACCCTAATGGTGTGCCCAGGCACTGAGGCCTCCAGCTTGAAAAGCAAACTGTTCCTTCACTCAGGTGGAATTCTCCAGGGTCACCCATCCAGGATCTCCCCGTTCTCTGGATGCTCCTGGCCCTGTCATCAGTGAGACCAGGGCCCTGTTTTGACACCCTCTGCCGACATTTGCAGCCCAGCCGTGTGCTGCTGCCCCTGCACAAACTCTGGATTTTAGGCTGCACGCTCTGTACAAAGCCCCTCCCTGGGGGCTCCTGCCCACCCCAGCCTGTCCAGCTGGCTCCATTCCAACAGCCTGCTTGGGCCAACAGAAGGAAACCTGCAGGGAACCCGCACCCCTCCTCCATGAGCTGATTAACGCTCTCAGTTAGCACTAACCCCATCCCCAGCAGCCACTCAGACAGCTCTGTCCATGTGCCCAGCAGCTCCCACAGGATGAGGCTCCCACAGGAGGAGGCTCCCAGGAGCACTCCCATGTGCCTGCTTTCCAACCCCAGCACTGTTTGTACTGAGCCAGAGGTGCAGAGGAGTACTTCCCTGGCTGGCACCTCCTTCCCTGCCTAGATCTCTTCTTCCCTGACTTTGCAGTAGCTGCTTGATCAGCAAAATACTTTATGGCCAAGGGGAGGAGCAGAGGACAGAGAAGATTGTGCTCCTTAACTGCCAATGGAAGCAGAAAAGGAGACAACAGCTGAAAGAGAGTAGATTTGGATTAGTTATGGAGAAGGAATTGTTCCCTGTGAGGGTGGGCAGGCCCTGGCACAGGGTGCCCAGAGCAGCTGTGGCTGCCCCTGCATCCCTGGCAGTGCCCAAGGCCAGGCTGGACACTGGGGCTGGAGCAGCCTGGGACAGTGGAAGGTGTCCCTGCCATGGCAGGGGTGGCACTGGATGGGCTTTAAGGCACCTTCCCACCCAACCTATTCCATGGATCTGCAATCCCATGAACATGTGGGCAGATGTTCTCCAGCTTTCCTCTGCAGAACCAAAATCCCAGCCATGCAGTAAGTGCACAGAGCAAGACTTTGCAGAGCAAAATTCCCTCTCATTTCTTTTTCTGCCATCCCCACCCTCAGGCTTCTTCTCAGAGTTTGCTCAAAGGGGCCGTGGGGTGAGACCCCACACGCCCAACCTGCTCTGTGTGCTTGGCTGGGGTGGAACCTCCAGCTTTGGCTCAGCCTGTGGCTGTCACAGTGTCCAAACTGGGCAGAGTCTGGTCAGGGAAAGATCATAAGTAGCAGGAGAGACAAGGTTCAGGAATGAAGATGGCTGAGGTGGAGCAGCACCTTCCAGGCACACAGCCCTGAGGGATCTGCTGGCCCCAGTGCTGGGTTCATGGGTCCATGGATTCCCCACCATTGCACAGTTCACTTTGGTGGAGAATGGCACCGTTAGAGGCAACAGACTCATCTGGGCACCAGCTTTAGCTGGATGGAGGTTTTTAAAGGTTTTTAGAGTTTTCCACCTGCCACCAGTGTCTCCCTCTCTGAGAGCTCCTCTACATTTCTATTTCATTTACTGATTTTCCTCAGCAATATCCTGCCCTCATCCAAGAGACTGGAAAATCTTTACGGTGTTAGAAACCTTCTCCCACACAAGGTCTGAAAGAACAGCCCAAGATGTACCTCAGGCTGCTCTAAAAGACAGAGTAGGCAAAATGACCTTTAACCTCCCATCCTGCACAGGTTTCCTGTACCTTTGTAAATCCCTTCTCAACCCTTTCCCCAGCCTGGAAAGCAGCACCAGGCTGTGTGTGATGCACCCTGTGCAGTTGTGGGACCCCAATTTAGACACAGCTTTGAGGTGTCTCTGCCTCGCCTTTTTCCCCAAATGAGGTCCCCAAAGAAGATCAGTCAGTTCAAGAGACAGGTATTATTTATAACCTGCATTAACTTTCTGCAGAAAGAAAAATCAAAGTGACAGAATAGAATTAGATCAGATAGAACAGACATGAAAAGGTTCATTAACAGCTCTCCTCCGCCTACAGAGCCCTTGCAAGTGGGTCCAGCTCCCTTTCAGCCAATTCAGGCTTCCTGAGCAGCAGCAGACTCTACACAGTCCTGAGAAGTCTCATTCCTGGAAGTTTTTCCACAGGCCATTCAGATCCCAGCTCTCTGGATGTCTGGCTGTTAATCCTGTGGCTCTTTTGGGCCTTCCTTATGCTCTTCCTCCTGCCTTGCAGGTTAGAAATGCCTCTGCCCAAGCTGCTCAGGGGACAGGAGTGATTTCCTGTCTCCTGTGGGGTCCATTTAACCCTTGCATCCTGTGGGAAATGGATTTGTAGGGAATTCTAACCTGACAGAAGGCTCACACAGTGTGCATCTGTGTGCAAACCTTGAGATAAGAAAGGCTGACTTAGGAATGCCATGGAATAGGACAGACATTGTTGGGAGAGAAATGGAGCTAGAAACAAGTTTCAAAGGATGGCCATGCAAATAAGACTGGATACTTTGGAGAAATAGAACTGTGACAGATGCATTGCAGTAGGAACCACGAGGGGTAGTTTTAGATTGGCCTTAAGGCATTTACAGCATGGTGTGGCAAAAGCTGATAAGCCAAGAAACACTTATAGTGTATTGTAGTTAGGAAATAATTAGCTTCTGATTGCGATGGCATGAATTACAACATCTGTATTGTCTCACCCTTCTCACAGACTGAAAATGGCATAAAAGTTTTTAAAACCTCTCAGTTGCCCCATCACTGGGTCAGGAAAAGGGTATTGTGTGACAGCATCCTTCCTGCAGAGGAGCAAGACACGCAGGGAGCAAGCCCAGCAGGCAAGCCCTGCTGCTCCAGGAGGGGACGGCTGAGCCCTGCTGCTGCTACTCACGGAGAGGGGATGGAGAGGGGATGCGCCTCATCTAACTGAGCTGGCAGCACTCACTGCAACCTGGGAGTGCTGCTGTTCCTTAGCCACAGAATCACAGCATCTCTGAGGCTGGAAAAGACCTCTAAGGTCACCAAGTTCAACCAAGGTGTCCCAGAGCATCCACCCTGCTCAGGGCACCTCTCCTGGGTGAATCAGCCATATTAACCGCATCTCTCCAGCATTAAGGGAAAGGGCTGGACACAAAAGCAGAGAGATCTGTCCCAGCTCACACGGTGCTGCCCAGGGACATCAGGGCAGATGTTTTCTGTCACCAGCCCAAGCATCTCTGACAGTCACTTCACCATGGCACGCCCCTCTCTCCCCACAGTGTGACTGATCCCTCGCACAGCAGACAGAAATATTGATATAAAATATATGCTCAATGGAAAATTGATCTTTTGTCAAAACAAGAAACCTCAGTGGGAAGTTTTCTATTTGTGCTTTCACATTTTTCACGGAAAACAAGATAGGGAATGGAAATGGCAATGATTTGAAAAATGAGATGTTATTGTTCTGACTAACTAGGGGGGCTGGTTTAGCTGTCCCAGTGCCTGGCACCTGCCCCAGACTCTGTCCTTGTCCCCAGCGTGACCCGCCATGGACACATGACAAGGGACTGAAAGGGGTGGGTTGTCACTAAAGTTAGAAAAGGAATTTGGAGTTCCTGGTCAGCAAAGGAAGGAGGAGAGCAGTCACCCCAGGTGTCCATGCCAGGAGTGGGCACATGTGAACCACAGCACATCCTGCAGCACTCTGCCCAGAGAAGAGGAGGTTTTTACCATCCATGGACACATTTAGGACTAAATGGGAGAACAGGGAAAAGAAAAGAAAAGCCAGTCAGACCTTTCCAGCTCAACACCTACCACAGCCCAGGGCCCTGTTTGGCCCTTTGAGAGAAGGAAGCAGAATGGGGAGGGAAAACCCTCGTGTCTGCTCTGGAACAGGGAGTACAGCAAGCTTTGCAGATTTACAGACACAGACAGCTGAGAGATACAGAAATAGGTGTAGAAATAGACAGAGATGTCTAGAGATAGATAGATAGATAGATAGATAGATAGATAGATAGATAGATAGATAACCCAGGAGGAACTGGATCATCTATGGGGTCAAAGGTGGATATTAAAGGGCACAATGAGAGGAAGAATTTGGGGGTTATTAATAGGTTTTGTCCTGCTCTGCTGTGTGCCAGGTGTTCCTGCACATGGAGGAAAAAAAGATACAGGCTGGTGCATGGGGGCTGTTCCCATATCCCATGTCCCATATCTCATACACCGGCTCTCAGCTGTGCTTTTTCTGGGGATCTGTGGTGCAGTCACTCCAGCCTCTGAGTATCTGCACACTGGACTCGATATGAAAACTCAAACATTCAGTCCTTCCCCCTGCCCTGAGTTTTGGGGTTGCCTTTGCAACAGGATGCTAAAAATACAGCAAACAAACAAACAGACCCAAAACCCCCAATTGTTTGTCCCCCTCCATGTCCAAATGTTTGAGCTGTGCTGTGACAGCAATTCCAAACCTCTCCAAGGCCAGAGGCTGTAAATGTTCCTCTGTGAAATCCAACCTGAGAACCACAATTCCCAGCAGGACTGCAGGCCCTGGCGCCCTGACAGGAATCTCACCCATGACAAGACTTGTGACTGAATCCTGGGAGGTGACACTGGCACCTCTGAGCTACCAAATGTGCCTGGCTTTGGTAGGGAGAGCCTGGGGCCTCTTCCCTGCTCCACTCACCCTCAGCACCTGCAGGACACCCTGGGCACTCTCAGGAATCTCCTGCTCTCTCCTTCACCAGCCCAAGCACACATCAGCCCCATCTCTCCTCGCTTTCCCTGCAGACTGGAAGCCTTTTATCCATCCAGCTGCCTTCCCAGGAGATGAATATTTTAAAACACTCCTTTTTTCTATTTTATACAAAATATATAAAATGTTAAGTATGTGTCAAAGTGTCCTTTTGATATTTTCTCTCTTCTGCATGCTGGGCTTGAGCTCAGTGATTGATGCAGGGGAGTCCCTGTGTGCATTCCAGTGCTGGGGACACTGGGGGAGGCAGCCCTGGGAAGGGGGGTGGATCCCCCTCTCCACCTCCACAGCTTCTCAGAGCCATGGATAACTCATTCCTCACCTGCCTCTAGTGATTTATTTATCAGACTCCTGGCTTGCAAGAGTGAAGAGCTGTAAACTACCAGTGGCAGCGCTGGAAGTGGCCACATTCCAGGGGCTGGGATCTGGTTCTGGAGGCACCATTTGTGTTCCACTGCTCTTTTGGGAGCCCAGAGCTGCTGCCTGTGCCTCTCTAGCCTGGCTCCTGAAGGGAAACCATGGAAGAGGTGAGAAGAAGTACAGTAACTCCGGGATTTTGAGGAAACCAGTCCCACCAACATGGTTCCTCCTGTCCAGGGCTGGATGTGCAGACCTGGATCCTCAGGACACTGATTCCTTCCTGTACAAGCTGACGAGGAGTGAAACTCTCCTCTGGAGCTGGAAACTTGTTAACACACTTTTTTCCCCTCTTCCTTGGTAGTACAACTTCAGGCCCTGTTCTTATTCATAAAAAAGGACTCATCAAAGGCAAATGTAAAGAGCAGCTGAGGGAGTACAACAAAAAGAGAGATACTCCGAGGTGTTCCCTGCACCTCATTTGCTCTCACAAGCTCCCAGTGCTCCTGTGCAGGGCAACTCCTCCTTCCTCCTGACTCCTCCTGCAGATTTCCACCTCCTGCCTTCACGTGTGCTCCCATCTCCCCATCCTCTCCAGCAGCACCTTCCCCTCTTCCCCTTCCATGTTTGTTTGCCTTCTACCACAATTGTCTGCTCTTTCCCCAAGGAGGGATGTTTTCACTCTTTTTGCTGTTCCTTCACCTTCCTCCCCAGCCTGTCCAAGCTCTAGCAGTCCATCAAGGTCCTCTGCAGGGTGTTTCTCTCCCCTAGCCCAGGTTCCTGGCACACCTTGATCTGCTCCCACCTTCTAATGGCCAAAACTCCAGGCCTCTTCTTCCTCCTGCCGCTCCTTTGCTTTTGGCTGCCTGGGGATATCCTTGATCTTATCACACCCTCCAAAGCCAGGTGGAGATGTGACCTGCAGTGCCAGACAGCTGAGCCAGGTCAGCAATCCCAGGCTGGCAATCCCTGGAGCAGGAGCTGCTCAGGGGGAGCAGTGCAGCTCTGAACTGCCCCTCTGAGCACAGGGGGACTCAGACACCCCTTCCCACAGAGCCACTCTCTGGGAGAACCTGCAGAAACGTGTTTCCTTCTGGGCCCGGACCCCAAAGCCACTGTCCTGGCTGAGCATCAGCACTGGAGCAGGCCGTGCAGCACAAGAGGGTTCATGGCCAGAAGTGTTGAGCAATCCCCAAAGCTGCCCCTCCTGATTCAAGAAGGGCAGACCCACTTCCAGCCCCAGCTCCAGCCTGCTTGGAGAGCTCCCAGAGTGGGCTCCATACAGAGCCATCTGCCAAAAGCAAAGGGTGGCCATGGCAGGGGCCCCTCATTCCCAGCACGGCCTCTGTGGAAGCAGCAGTGACACACCCCCTGATGACCCAAAGGCAGGGTCACCCCAGAGTGGCACTGTGAGAGCCCCGTGGGCACCCCATGGCTTTTGTGCACAGCTCCAAACCTCCCGCCTGCCTGCCTTTCACAGAAACATTCCTTCTCAGCTCATTAAAGGCAGCAGCTGTTGATCATCTGAAGATCTGTCAGCTCTGCTGAAGGTGGATTGTGGCTATTTATTTTCAGCATAATTTCTTTAAAAAACTGCAGTCACTTGACAAAAAAGGGATAGCTGGCCCTTTAAAGATTCCAAACATTTTCCTCCTCAAAATGTATGCTGATGGGTCTGACTATTCCCTGGCTTCCCCTCCTCAGATCAAAGCCTCCAGCTCATGCTGGAAGGATGGTATTTCCAAAGAACCTCCCCCAGAAGGGACCTGCTCACCCAGCAAAGAAGCACAGGCACTTCTTGGCTTCACCACAGCATCATTAAAGGCTGAAAATAGCAAAGGCCAAACCTTTGCTATCCAGCCATTTTTTATTTTAACTGCTTTATTCACTTGACCACTAAAAAATTCATTACATCTAAAGTTTAATGAGAAATTAAATGGATGGATTGGCTGCTAAACAGCCTGTGTGCGGGTGTGAGCACTGCCAGAGGGGCTGTGGGCTAATGAAATGTTTAATGCTGAGGACTGCAGCGAGCTTGGGCGCAACAGATGCCGGCTTGGGGATATAAATAAGTACAGTGATATGAGCTCATGTTCTCTTGACACTCTGCTGAAACCCTCCTCCTCCCACAAAAAGCTTCAAACTCCTCAGCTTCCTCCTGAGTTGAAGGCTGAGCTCATATAACACTAGATCCTCCTCCTCCACCACCTGCAGGAGTGGTCAGCCCTGGCCAGGGATGGATTTCCTCTCATCATCAGCTCAGCTGATTCTGTGACTCTGTGGTTCTGTGATCAAACTCAGCTGCTAGAAAACAGCTGATCCCTTCATGCTGGCTAGGGAAGTTCTGCCAGTGTTCAGGCTGAACAAGAAAATCCACTTGGATGCCTGCAGTGCTCCCTGCAACCCTTTTGGGCAAATTTTCCCACATTTTGGGGGATTCAGGATAGGAGATCTGAACCCTGGCCATGAGGGACCTTGTCTGCCTGCATTTCCTGAAGGAAAACAAGTACTGAGGTTCAAACCAAGATGCAGGGAAGTACATGTAATTAAGACCCAGGGATAGTCAAAATGAAGCAAAAATCCAAGGCATTACCCCAAAACAGCTCCATACTGAGACACAGGTACCTCAGGAAGGGGTGTAGAAGCTGCATCTCACCTGGAGCTGGGTGATAACCAGAACATGTCCTCAGATCAGATCACAGAAACACAGAATCAACAGAATCATTAAGTCTGGAAAACACCTCAAAGATCAAGTTCAACCATCAAAAATCAAGGTAATCCTAGGGAAAGGAGGTGGATCCTTGTGATCTCATCACATGCAGGCAGACCTGTCATCATACCCTATAAATATCTTGGGAATCCTGAGCAGCTCCATGCAGATCACCTGCAGGAAAGTGTTCCCAAGGCACACGTTTGAGGGTAAAGGGTTACAGGCTCAGCTGACTGCCCTGCTTTTTGCAGGGTTCTTTCCAGGAGTGGGGAGCTGGCTGTGCCCTGAGGTGTGTCCATGTCCTAGAGTGTCCCTCTGTGGCCCTTAGTTTTGGTCTGTCTGCTCTGGGGCATCCTGGCTCAGGGATGCTCAGACAGGACTCTCCCCCAGCCAGGCTGGCCAAGCACAGAGCCCTGTGCAGCTCCGTGGTGCAGGGCTATGCTGGGCTGCTCGTGTCCTTCTGAGGTCAGTGCATCTCTGCTGTTTGCACCGCTGGCAGTACAGGGAGTGTCAGGCTGCCAGAACCTTGTCCCATGAGATGTCACACTTGCCAGCAGCGTGACTGGGGAGCAAGGCTGCGCTCAGGGCCAGGAGAATCCCAGAGTCACAGAATCCCAGAATGGGATGGGTTGGCAGGGACCTCAGAGCTGCTCCCATTCCACCACCTGCCATGGCCAGGGGCATTTCCCACCAGACCAGGCTGCTCCAAGCCCTGTGGAACCTGGCCCAGAGGAGTCACCCAGGCTGACATTCACCCCCTGCCTCCTGACACCGCTGGGATAGTCTGGTGAGGCAGAGCAGGGATTCCCTGCTGTTTGCAGAAGAGAGGCTGCCTTTGGAAGCAGCAGAGGGGTTTGGATCTCTCCTATTGCAGTTTCTCAATCTTCCCCTGACAGTGGCTAGCAGGCTCAGAGCCAAGGCAATGTCCCCCGCTGCCACGGGCGTCCTCCAAATCAGGAAACGCCCAGCCCCTCGTCACTCGGAGAGGGAGGAATCACACCGGCCCTTCCTCATCACCTGACGGTGCAGAAACCTTTGATGGTGAGCTCCTGAGAGGAGCAGAGAACTGGGGCGAGAGCCCTCCCCGCTCTCAGCCCAGAAGGTATTTGAATATTTCATGACGAGGTTTTTCTCCCACTTGTTTGTTTGGAAGCAGATGCACATGTTCAGAGACTGAGGACTGATGATTAAATGCTTCCCATTGCCTCGTGCTCCCAAATGACTTTTCCCCCTCAGCAGACACATGGGACAGGAGTCCAGCACAGAGCAGAAGATGCTGTCAGAGCAGGATGGGCTCAGGTTATTCCTTCATGTCCCACAGCATTACCAGAAGATGTCTTGGAGCCACAGTTGCTCCACATTCCTGAAATGAATGGGGAACAAACTCATTGATCTTCACCCTGACTCCTGAGTGAGGTCTCAAAATGTAAATATGCACAAAAGGCGTCACAGGGCATGGTGGGTTCTTAAGGGCTGAAAATGAGAGTACCTCTTAGCCCTACAGCTTAACCTTTTACAATAAATCTGAAAAAGAGAGTATCGTAGAATCCTAGAATGACAGGATTGTCTGGGTTGGAAAGGACCTTAAAAATCTCATTCTACCCCCTACTATGGGCAGAAACACCTTCCACCAGACCAGATTGCTCCAAGTCTTTTCCAAGCTGGCCTTGGACACTGTCCTTGCCAAAGTACACAGCCAGCACACTGAGCAGAAGGGCTGGGTAAACACAGCAACCCCAAAATTTTTGTAGTGAGCCTGTGAAAGCGGCCAGATGTGAAAGGACTCACCTAGGAATTAATAACCAACTGAGAATATCAGGGGGTGTAGGAGTGGGGGGTTCCATTTTTGGAGCCACACATTAGGGAGAAGATGGGGCAAGCAACAAGTTCAGAGTGATTTCAGCACATCAAGTCAGAGATAAAATAACTCCAAATTATTGAGGAAAGGGCAGAGTCTGTGGCTCTGAGTTCATCACTACTGAAATAGCAAGTCCCGAGCCAGGATCACACCAATAACTTGAGAAGGTGCAGGAGGGACGGGTGGCAGACTCTCACTCTGCTTCATTTATCAGGGAGAAGGTCAAGAGTGACTGGATCATTATCTGCAGCTGCTGCTCAGGGAGCAGAAATCCAATAGCCCTGAGCTCTTCAAACCAGCCCAGATCTAAGCAGATACAAAGCGGTGCCACCCTGCACTGAGCAGAGGGCACCGAGGTCTTAACAGGGAGATTTGGAACTCATTTACTGAGGATTGGGAGGGATTCACCCACACCACACGTGTTCAATTAAAGCTTTCTGCCTAAGAGATGCTAACTTGAAGCAAGGATCTGCTTGAAGGTAATGAGCTGTTTTCTGGAAACCAGACTGAGGAGCTCATCTAGGGATGGCAAATGCATCCATTCCCACGGGGCAGGTTAGTCTGCAGTGCTTCTCACATCCTGCCCTTCTCCATGGGCACTCAGGGCCTGTTCAAAATGTTAACAACCTCTCTTCACACCAGTACCCCCTCCCACAGCCCTGCTCAACCCCTGCAAGGTGGGGAATTCCCTGAAGTGTTTGACTAGGAGTGGGCTGAGGCAGGGGATGGGCAGTGACAGGCACATCTCTATGCCAAGGGATGGGGTCAGCACAGCCCTTGCTGTCATCCCTCCACAGTTCTCCTCCCTCCTGGGGGCCCAAACTGACCCACCAGGAGCATACATCATTTCTTTAATCTGGCACTTTGGCAGACCAAGAGGTTTGGATGCTCTGAGGGTCGGGCACCCGGCCAGCCCTGCTGTTCCCATGTGCCAGCACAGAGCCCTCCCTGCCACAGCAACACCTGCGAGGGACAGGCCAAAGCCCTTCCCCCAGCACGAGGAGAAGCACAACGTGGCTCCCACAAAGCAAACACTGGGGGGGATTTCTGGAGGAAGCCCTCAGGTTGACTGACTACCTCAGCTCAGAAATCACCCTCCTTCCCTGCTCTCAGGAAGCAGAGGGATGTGGTGGGTCTGTCCATTGAGCAGATCTGGTACCATGTGGCCAGAGGAGCTGCTGCTCCACACACACACACACGCTCAGAGCTAACTTTGGTTCCGAAAGGCTCCCCAGACCTTTCTGTGAGAAATTCCAGCAGCCCCAGGTGGGCAGGGACAATGAGTCACTGCTGGGAGCAGCCGTGCACAGAACACATGATGCCTGCTAGCTCTGCAGAAGGCTTCAGGAGTGTTAATCCTTGGAAATCAGAGAGCTGGAGTCTTCTGAGAAAACCCAGTTCTTGAGGAAAGGCAGGAGGGGAAGGCCTGGGAAGCAAGGCTCCTCGTCAGCAGTTACAGATTTCCCCTGCTACTGCTGATGTGCCATCCCAGAACCTGCACGGGGGCAGAGATTTCTGCAGCTCATTAACTCTCTCTGGGCCAGAAAGGTCACATCAGCTCTGCCCAGCCCCAGCTTCTCTACATGCTGTGGGTGTTCACAAAGCTCTTCTTGACACCAAGAAACTACATCAGGTTTCTGCACCATGGCCAAGCCTTCTCCTCTTGACTAGGTGCAGACAGGCTCCTCTGACTGCCTCACTTCTGGCCGTGCCATCCCCCCACACTTTTCCAGGGCTTCTGGTCCCCCTGACCCTGCAGCAGCACAGGGGAGCTCCCACCTCTGGTGACCCTGGGCTGAGCTGACTCACCTCAGGCTGCATCACAGGCACAGCTGGAGTCTGCCTGGGTTTGGGGTCAGCACTGCTGTGGGGGAGCACAGACGGTCGCAGAGGTTGGCTGGAGCATGGCTGAAGGTCTCCTTCCAGCACCGTTCCTGTTCTGTTCTCCTGCTGGGCTCTGCATGCCATGGCTGAGGTGCACAAAGGTGAGAGCACCCCTCCCTCCCAGGAAGGAGCCACGCCAGCACCCAGGAGCTGCCTCTGAGCTCTCTGCACGTGTGAGAGCAGAGCCAGACAGCAGCAGCTCCTCGAGATGTGCTGTGGGTTTCTTATGAGCAGATGCAGTTCTGAGATGCAGGGACTGGCACTAAAGTCTTTACAGTTTTGCCTTTGCCAGCCCAAAGAAATCTGGCCTAAGAGACCACTCAAGGGACCAGCAAAATAATTGCATCTGTTTGAGACAGATCAGGCAGGTAGGACCCTTTGGAGGTGCTTGGGGACAATCCCTACAGGCACCAGGTTGCTTATAAAAGGTGCCATTTGTTCATGGCCTGTTAGTTTAGGGGAAGCCTTGGGAATGATGAAGCATTAATTGCTTCTCAGCTGCTCTGCTCCTCTTTCCTCCATCTGCTGATGAAGTCATCCTCAGCCACATGCTTCAGGAGCCTCCTTCAGCTGCTTCTCCCATGTTTTCATTCACACACCCCATGCCTTGCCAGGATGATGCTCCACCACCCTCTCCTGCCCCTCCCTTTGCACACAGCTCCTGTGAGAACCAGCTCATGACTTCTACCGTGGCCAGGAGCAAACCCATGAACACGCTGGAGCCATGGGATGCTGCAGCCCCACAGCCTTGCCCCTGCCCCTACCCTTGCTAGTGTTTCCCTCCAAAAAGGGGCTGCAAATGAACAGTCAGAGCCCCCAGCCTTGTGTTTGAGCAGTGCCAAGAGATTGTCCTGCTACCTCAGGGACAGTCACACAGTGATGGGGAGCCTCTTTGGGCCCACAGTGCCAGCTGGGAGTGGTTTACAGCAGGGCACATGATTGACCAGATCACCTTTGCCATGGTCCAGGAGTGCAAAGCCATGAATGCAAAGCCATGAATGCCCAAAATCCTCCACTCTGGCACCTGCAGAGCATTCCTGGATTCCCAGGGCACTTTGGCAGGAGGGAGACGCACAAAGCCAAAGCAGCACATTGCCAGCACCAGCCTCACTCAGGTGTTCTGTCCTGTGGGTAACAGAGGCCTCCCAGGATGGGGCTGAGATGTGCAAGGTACAGGAAAATCAGAGAGCCCAGGAAGCTGCCAGCACTTATGGGAAGGGGAAGGGAAAGGGCATCCAGCAGCTTTGGCAGAGCTCACATCACCCTGGAGGGCAAGAGCCCGAGCTGGACAAGGACACACGGAGCCAGAAAGGTGGCAAAGGGTGAGCCCAGGTCTGCTGGATGAGGGTCTTCAGCATCAACATAAATACAGCAGCTCCTGCTGGCTGGGATTCACTGGATAAAGTAATTAATGTGTGCTGGGCAGAGAGAAGATGGCATTTCCCTGCAGCTTCTTTCTCCAGGGCTCTGTGGCTGACAGGAGGGGTAGGGGGTTGTTTGCTCTCTCTTAATCCCCCTTTCTGAGGGTTTCCCCTCCACAGGCTGAGATCAAGGGGTTCGTGGATGCCTCTGCCCACGCCTCTGCTCCCCAAGGACAGCAGCCCCCGCTGAAACAGCTTTGCTGCCTTGCACTTCCTATCTTTGATCTCATGTTTAAATACAGCTGCCCATAAAGGGAATGGGAATGGTTCCCAGATGAGGTTTGATTTCCAGTCTCTCCATCCTCCCAAATAATACTATCAAAGTATCAGATTCTGGAAAACTAAGCATTGCCTTGGCTAGTCAAAAATAAATGGTGGGGTGGAATAAAGGAGGGAAATAAATTCTCAAGTACAATTACCTTCAGGTTATTTTTCACTGCTTCTTTTTTATACCATTGTTTGAAATTAAACTTCAAGCTGGCCTACCTCTGCATATTGTACCTCCACTTTTAATCACGGCAGCAAAGGAGAAGCTCGTAATCCTGATGGATTTCCCCCACAAACTCGTGATCTTTCCAGAGACATCGCTCCCGCCACCTCCTCTCTCCAGCCTGCAAGCACAATGAGTATTTCTGGTTTCCCACATTTACGGCCTGGCATTTAGCTGTGTTCAACCAGGGGCTTTTTTATCACCTCCAATTTGCTAAGTGATATAAACACCACCACCTGATTACTCCACTCTTGCCATTATTTACTGCTCCAGGAGTCTCTCAGTGTCATCTTCAAACTTTATCAGTAATGATTTTCTGTTTTCTTCCAGATCACTGCTAAAGATGCTGAGCAGCTCGGCAGCCTGGGGAGATACCTGTGGGACCCAATTAGGAGTGACTGTGCTAAAGGCTGATGGAGAGCCAACAATTCCATCCCAGATCTAGCAGTTAGCTAGTTTTTAAACCCAGCCTAATCAGGCCAGAGCCATTTGTTAAGTACTCATAAAAACAAAACCACAGCAAGACTGGCCAGATTAACTCCTGACAACCTCAGCACACCAAGCTCCGTGCAACTTCAGTGCACTGGATAAAAAATAAACCACAGAAGTGACAGCAACTGTGTCACTCCTGATATGACCTTCACAGGCCGTTCGTCTCAGCTCCATTCACAGCCCTGGGGAGGTCCGGTCTCTCACTCTGTTTTTCTGCTAAAGAGCATTTGTCTCCCAACACAGGAGAAGAGGCTGGGATAAGGCAGGCAAGGGAAAAAGGCACCTTCAGCCTCTGCTGCTCTCTTGTTCCTGCTAAGCTGATACAGAGCTCCAGAGGCCCTTGGAAATGATGTTGACTCTCTGAGAAATCTCTGCTCTCCTTCATCTCTTCCATCACAAAAGGAACACAGGCCTTGGATCATCTGTTTATTAAAATATTTTAACTGGGAAAACAAGTCGGGGGAGGGAGAGGGTTAATTAAATTAATGGCCTCTCTAAAGAGAGACAATTAGGGTATTGATTGCAAGAAGTGCCAAGTTAATTGGGCATGTGACACATTGACGTTTTTCACAATCAATAAACCTGCAACACCTTCAAAGAAATCTCGAGCAGCATGCGACCATATCAGGGTCAAAAATGCAATAAATTTCTTGAGCTGATTATAGCTGTTGGTTTCTTTCATGTTTTCTCAATACCGAAAGCTGTCTGACAGGGCAGCTCTTTCCCCATGTGGCTTTAATAAAAGGCTTTGATGGAGCCAATACAAGCTTTCTGTCTTTTTTTTTTTCAAGAAGAAATCTTGTCAGCTTCAGTCAGCTTTGCCTTTCCGTTCCGTGACGAGCACTGGGAAGAAAGGGGCTGGAGAGGGCTGGGAGAAGCCAATTAGTATGGATAGAGGAGGGATAGCAGAGCACCCGGCAGTGATGCTCTGAAGAGAGCCTGGAGCCTGGAGCCTGCTCCGGATCCCGCCCGGCAGGACATGGAGCGCGCCGGGACCAGCCAGCCCTTGCCTGCCTTCCTTTGTGCCCTCTGCTGCTGATGTTTGGCCCGGGCCAGGCTGCGGTGGCTGCCGAGGAGCAGAGACTGTCACACGGACTGTCCCGCTGAACCCCGGGACACGGGACAGGCTCCGGGCGCAGGGGCTGCCCGACGATGTGACACAAACAGCAGGGTTGCGCCGGAAAGTCCGAGGGGAGGGGTGAGCACAGCACCCTCGGGTCCTGGCAAGAGACGAGGGTTTGGATCAGAAATTCTTCCCTGGCAGGGTGGGCAGGCCCTGGCACAGGGTGCCCAGAGCAGCTGTGGCTGCACCTGGATCCCTGGCAGTGCCCAAGGCCAGGCTGGACAGGGCTTGGAGCAGCCTGGGACAGTGGAAGTTGTCCCTGCGAATGGCAGGGGTGGCACTGTATGGGATCTAAGGTCACTCCCAGCCCCAACCATTCTGGTGTTTTATGGTTCGTGACAGCCTGCTGTGGGGCACGAGAGTCTTTGTATCCATACTGGATCTGGGCTGCAGACTGGTTCTCCTCACCTGACCTCAGCTTCCCTCCTTTTGCTGCTCCCTGCTCTGGGCTGCCCCTCTGGGTGTATCATTTCAAGGTGCTTCAGGGGGTGGCACCAAGAGCTCCCAGCCTGACAAAGCTCGTCTGTCCTGTGGTGCATGTCTGTACTGACTGGGCTGGACCTGCCCATGGCCATTCCCATTGTCATTGCCTTCTGTGTACCAGTATGACATAAAAAAAAATTAAATCTCATATTCTGGAACACCAAAAAAATCTGAAATCACATTCCATGGCTCTCCTGTCCTGGGAGGGAAGGGAGCTGGAGCTGGCATCAGGCAGGACTGGGGACCAGGAGGTTTTTCAGCTCCCAGAGACTCCAATGAGACCAAAGCCAGGTCCTACCTCCAGGCCAAACGCAGAGGCGGCGGGCTGTTGCTTTCTGCTCAAGGGTGAAGCTCTGGTGCCACTTTTTCCCCCTTGGGAGCTTTGCCACAGCATTTGAGAGCCCTGCTCAGCTCTTTAGAGCTGGACACCATAACCACCCTCACTCTGAGAGCAGCCCTTGGCCGGAAATGTGTCAAGGTCCAGGCCCTGACTGGAGGTGCCCTGTGCCTGCTGCCCGCTGGCTGCTCAAACATTTGGAAGTGTCCAACAAACTGCTGAGTGCCAGAGGTTACCTGTGCACAGCATTACCGGGAATTCACTGCTGGAAATACACACCTAGACTGGATTCACTGGAAACTCCGCTTTTTGCCCTTTAAATTGTTTCACTAAGTTGTCCTGGGCACTTGTCCCAAATTAACAGGATTTTTCCCATGGATAAGCCCCTTCATATGCCCCTGCTGCTTGCAGCTGTGACTCAGATTTCATTGCCTGTGCAGTGTTGTATAATTTACACCAAGGAGCTGCTGTACATTTGCAGACACGCCTGCATGGCTGTGACCCAGCACAAACCCCTGATGTTCATCACCTGTTGTCTGCTTTAACCTTACGTGAGGCTACACTCAGTAATTAACTGGTATAATTAGAACTTGACAGGGTCCACAAAAGCCACGTCCCGCCAGTGCCCCCAGCCTGACGTTTCCTTGTCAGCAGCATCACCTGGGCCAGCTCCTCTCAGACAGTGGCTGCACTCTTTTTTCCAGGCCCAGTGGGTTTTTTGCCCTGGACAGTGACATGCTCTCACAGGATTAATGCTGAGAACCACCACCTCATTACAATCAACAATGCTGTCTTATCTCAGAAAAACTGCAGGAAAATTAGTTTGTTCCTAGGAGACACAGGCTTAAGCCAGGCAAGCTCTCTGTTGCCCTTGTCTGTGCTGGGGACAAAGTCAAGAGAGCAAATTCCAGGAACTGCCAGGGAAAGCTTTCCAAAGGCTGGAGCTTGTGGTGAGGGTGGTGATCTTCCTCCTCTGCCCCAGCCTAGGGTGATTGGCAGAGTCCCTGGAGCAGGGTACATCCCCTGACTCCAGAGGGAGGATGCAGGATGATTCTCCATCACCCTGTGGTCATCACTCCCCACAGGGTGGCCCGAGCTCCCCCTCCCCCTGTGAGAGCAGACAGACCTCCTGCACCCACTGCAGAGAATGAAGGCCCTTGAAAAAGACTCCAAAATAGATGTACCCAGCTTAGTACACCAGCTGAGCCTGGAGATGCCTCCCAAACCCTGAGCCAAGGGCAATGTCCTGCACACAGGATGGTGAAGAAGCTGCTGGGAAGGCAGGAGGGCAGCTCTGCACTGATGGGACAAAACAGACACTGACCTGCAGGCAGGGTCAAGCAGAGGGGTGTTTTCAAACTGGTGTCAATGAACATAAAAAAGCACAGCACCACCTTTCATGAGCACATGGAGTCCAAAACACAGAAACAGTCAGGGAAAAAATAAAAGAAAAAGGAGGGGAAAGGGAAGGGGAAGGGGAAGAGACAAAAAACAGGAGGAAAAAAGGGGAGGAAAAAAGTAGAAAAAAAGGAGGGGAAAGGGAGGGAAACAAGGAAAACCCTATCCTAGACACACTCCTTACACTCAAAATTCAAGAAAGGCAGTTTAATGCAAAATCTGCAGGTAGTGCCCAAAAAGCTGGCAGGGCCCAGATCTCTTCAGGGATAATGCTTAATTAATGCAGGGGTTTAAATTAGCTGTGCCTTGTTCATGGAGAATGCCTCTGGTCCTTCCTCCTCACCATCAATCCATCATTCAGGCACCCTCAGGATGAACTCCATGGGTTTGAAAAATGGCTAAAAAAGGGCCTCCTGTTTCTCAAACCACCAGGAAGTTGGAAACTTTCCACCCTGGCCAGCATTTCTAATTAAAAGTTTCATTAATTCCAGGGAAGGAAAGAGTTCCTTGGGGGTCTCTCCTGACTCCAGCACTATTACATGTTCTCATTAATGACCCAAATGATGGAGAAAATAGCAGGCTTATTTCATTTACTAGGTAGCACCAAGGTTTGAGATATCATGTGTAGGCGGAAGGACAGGATTCAAATTCCAAATCTCTCCATGAATTAAGGAAAATTTGGTTTTAAAAAAAAAGCAGGATGTGGTGAGGAAGAAGAGTGAGGGCTCCGCTGCTGCTGACAGGAAGGTTGCTTGGAGGTCTCTCCGGGAGAAAATGAGTCAAGAGGACAAAGCAGAGCCAAAAAAAAGAGCCCATTTCATTATGGGGTCATGTACAGGGGTATCACTTGTAAAGAAATACACTCTTCCTCCTGCCCTCCACTGCTAAAGCAGCAGCTGGAATAAATTTTCCCTCTTTTGAGAAAGCAAAGGGTCATATGGAGGGTGCTCCAAAGAGAGTGGGAAGAATTGCCTGAGATCAGGGAAACCGGTTCCAACAGGCAAGACTGGAGGGTTTAGGCAGGACAGAACACATGCCAAGGAAGAAATGAAGAAATCTTTGTGAAGGAAAGGAAAGCAAAGTTTGTTCCCCACAGCAGATGGGACCAGAAGGCATGATGTTAAAAGTACCTTTTCAGGTCAGATAGCAGGAATATCCAGCTGTCTGGAAGGCAAGGAATGGACACAGAGTGTTTGGAAAGGTCAGAGCAGCCCTTTCCCTGATCGGTTTTAAGATCACAGCAGGAAAAGGCCTGTTAGGAATGGCCCAAGTGGAGCTGATCTTGCCTGAGACAGAGGTGGGCCACAAATGTTATTCCCAGCCCCAAATCCTATGAGGAAACAGAGCATTCATAGAACTGCAGAATCCCAGGAGGGTTTGAGTTGAAAGGGGCCTTAAAGCCCATCCAGTGCCCCCCCTGCCCTGGGCAGGGACACCTTCCCCTGTCCCAGGCTGCTCCCAGCCCCAGTGTCCAACCTGGCCTTGGGCACTGCCAGGGATCCAGGGGCAGCCACAGCTGTTCTGGGCACCCTGTGCCAGGGCCTGCCCACCCTCACAGAGTGCAATTACTTCCTAATATCTGATCTAAACTTATTCCCTTTTGGTTTGAAGTATCTGAGTGATGAATTAGAGAATTTGTAGTGGATTCTCTTGGGAATGTTCCTGTTGGACTGAGGAGGGATAAGGCAACAGAGCATCATGGCACAAGCTTTGCCATTATGAGAACAAGCAAGCCAGCAAGCCTAACACATCCTAGAGAGCCCCAGGCACCCCATGGAGTCTGTGGCCTGGCATCTACACCTCCACTTGGACCAGTTCAGGATGCCTCTCTTTGGAGAGCAGGGCATCATTCTGAGCAGCAGAGAATGTAATTTTCCACATCTGTTAGTAAAAAAACCACAATGCTGTTTTCACAAAATGTTTATTTGTAAACCAGACTGATTTCAGTGGAAAGTAAATAAAACTTAACCAGCTCTTCAAGAAACGTGTTATTTTCTCCACAGTCCTGAAATGTTGTACTAATGCACCATTGTCACATTTCCATATTGGCTTCTGCTGTTTTTTCCATTGCTTAATGGCACAGAGCACAAGCACAAGATGCATATTTACTGCACCTGGGATTGAATTTGTGGTCCTTGGAGACAGACATTTCAAAACAATTCTTATCAGCTCCTGGTGTAATGGCTGTGAACACAGAAATTCCTCCCTGTCAGGGTGGGCAGGCCCTGGCACAGGGTGCCCAGAGCAGCTGTGGCTTCCCCTGCATCCCTGGCAGTGCCCAAGGCCAGGTTGGACACTGGGGCTTGGAGCAGCCTGGGACAGTGGGAGGTGTCCCTGCCATGGCAGGGCTGGCACTGGATGGGCTTTAGGGTCCTGTCAACCCAAACCATTCTGTGGCTTTGTGATTCACGGGTTCATTTATAACTCTGCTTTCCTTGTGCAACTCACACAAGAAGAGGAATCCACCACAGGCTCTCAGTAGGTGATGGAACACAGAAGCTGAGCTCCAGCACAGTGTACAAAGTTTTCCTCAATGCTGCTGAACAGTTACTTGTCTCCTAACCCTAATTAGTAATCCCACGTAATCAGTTCTCATCACCCTAAAGTTCCCAGAGAGATTCTTTTCCAGCTATGAAAAGCTCTGCCTCAAAATCTGGAGTGTCTCAGAGGGCCAGATGTGGCAGTGAAGAGCCTGTGGCTGCCTTGCTGTGCAGGGCTGATGGAGAGGAACTGTGAATGTGAGGTTCCTCACCCCCACCTCCTGCAGTGGCACTGGCAGTGCAGAGAGCAGGACAGGCTGCCCAGGCAACTCCAGAGGAGTGGCTGAAGACTGGGGGATGACCCCCAGCAGAGGTTTGTGCTCCATGGGAGCAAATTTCTGACAGAGATGGACCTGGACAGGAGCAGATCTGGGTGAGCTTCATAAGTGTTGCTGGAGCTTCCTCCAGGAGGAAACAGAACCGGCCCAGACAGGGATGGATGGTGACCCAGGGTGACACAAGGTCCAGCAAGATGAGGCCATCAGACACACACACCAGCAAGGGACTGGTACAAGCAGAACCCTGGCACCTGTGTGCCCAGCCCTGCTTTCTGTCCCTGCCAGCCAGCATGGCTGGGGGGACAGGATGGGCTGGCTCAGCATCACCATTGTCCTCAGAGACACACCGTGAGAGGGACTGTGGTGTGCTGGCTCTCTGGCCACAGAGAGAAGCAGATAGCTTTTCCAGGCATCATACTGGGGAAGCTGTAAGAAAGCTCAGAGAAAGAATTAAAACAATTCTTCTCTCACTCTCTGCACCTGTTGTTTGAGAACATGCTGCATGTGAAACGTGATGTTTATGGTGAGATGTTTACAAGAAGTTGTTGTTCCTAATTACCCAGTGGTGTGAGAGGTGTTGCTGAAGACCAATCAGGTCTTAGCTGAACAATCCTGTCTATAAAAAATGTGTAGATTCTAACAAATCTCGCTTCTATCCTTCTGAAATGCATGGAGGTGCGTCACCTTCATTTTCACTGTCCCTAACGCACGGAGACAAGGGATCCCAAGTCACAGCCTGCCTGGGCAGGACGGGCTGGCTGCAGAGGCCATGCACCCCTGTTCCCATCCCTGTGCCACCCTGGAGGTGTGTCCTGTCTCAAGTGTACAGAATGCCAGGGGTGATCTGGAAACTGCGAAGTTAGAAGCACAGGGGGATGTTTCTGTAAGAAACTCTTTTTATGTGATTTGTAAAATGTTGTGACAGACGTGAGAATAATGCAGTGATCAAAAAAAAAGCCTCAAATAGCAGAGGCGACATTTCCCAGAGGAGCCCTGTTTACACGGCTGAATGAGAGCGTTCCCTGCCCCGGTGCCTGCTCCCATGTCAGTCGTGTTGTAAATGGGGTGTCCCAGGTGGTGCCCAGGCAGCCCCAGCACAGCCCCACTGCCACAGGAAGCCTTACATAACAAACATCTCACGTGATAGGATGCATTTTGTACTGGAAAGAGCTCAGTTACAATGAATGAGGCACTTTTGGAGGACAGGTGTCCAGTGAAGGCTGCAATATTTCCAGCAGAGGATAATGAGTGCCACAGTATTTTCTTAAACAAAAGTGAGACAAGACAGGAATTATCAGAAATTCCAGAGATCAGAATCCCAGAATCATGCAATGGTTTGGGTGAGAAGGGACCTTAAAGCCGACCTAATTCTACCCCCGGCCATGGTAGGGACACCTTCCACTGTCCCAGGTGCTCCAAGCCCCAGTGTCCAGCCTGGCCTTGGGTACTGCCAGGGATCCAGGGCAGCCACAGCTGCTCTGGGTACCCTGTGCCAGGGCCTGCCCACCCTCCCAGGGAACAATTCCTTCCCAATATCCAATTCCTTCCCAATATCCAAACCTCCTCCCTTCCAGTTTGAAGCCATTCCCCCTTGTTCTGTCCCTCCATGGTCTTGTAAATAGTCCCTCTCCACCTTTTCTGTTAGCCCCTTTAAGCACTGGAAGGTAGGCCTGGATGCCAGTGCCTGAACCTTTCCCCACACCACATCCCAGCTCCTTTCCATCCTTTCCACACAGAGCCAGCCCTGACTTCATATCCCATGGCTGTGGCAGCTCCCAGAGGATTTTTTTTCCTTTGCATTTTATGACAGAGTTCAGGTTCCAGTGTGGAAACAAGCAGGAATTGTCTGTTGGTGTGTGACCACCATGTCCCAGGGTGCAGCCTGGATCTGATGAGAAATCAGGAGAGGAATATTAACATGGCAGAGATGTTACAGCAGCAGTGCAGATATTTGGTCAGGACAAGCACTGTGTTTTGTTGTTGATCGCAGCTGTCAGGACAGTTCCAGCCTCTGCAAGTTATTTGCCTGTGCCGCACAATAGATATTAAAATGTCCATTACACCTCTTCCTGAAGAAGCAATCTGCTGCACATGGAGACAGTAGTAGGCAATCACAGCTCTATTACCAGCAGTGAAGAGCTGTATGACCAAAATTTCATGCAGCTAAAATTGACTAATGGCTTCAAGGTTGGTTGCTTTTTATTTTTTTTTTTAATTTTTTTTTTTTTTAACTGAGGCATGTTATTGCTCACCATATTGCTGCAATTACTTGGGGGATATTCCTGCTTCCAGAAGTTGTTTGTTGGGTTGTGTTTATTCCACAAATAGGGAAGACACAGCTCATTTATTGTAGGTACAAACCATACAGGGACCATCCCTCTTAAGCTGCATCTTGCTAGTGGAGGTTTTACAGCAGAGAGTGAAACACAAGTGAGAAGCAGGGAAGTCCCTGCTAGGGACTGGAGCAGGGAGAAAATAAAACATCTCTGTCTCCAGGCTGGCCTTGCCTCTTCAGAAGTTTTTACAATCTCTCTCAAGGGATGCACATCATCAAGGAAATCTTCCTGGAAGGGCATGAGGAGTTTTTCTGTTCACTGTACAGCTCCTGTGAAATGTGAGTATGGCTTAGGGGAACAGTGGGGCGGGAAAAAAGCTGCTGGTTGGGTTGTGTGAGTTAGTTTGGACAAAAGAAGGGGAGGTGTCTGTGGTGTTCTGCATGCAGAAAGGATAGCACTAGTGATAGGACAATGGGGAATGGCTTTAAAAGAAAGAGAATAGTTAGAGTTTGGATACTGGGAGGAAGTTTTTCCCTGTAAGGGCGGGGACCCCTGGCACAGTTTGCCCAGAGCAGCTGCCCCTGGATCCCTGGGAGTGTCCAAGGCACGCCGGGGCACACTGGGGAAGAGATGCAGCCTGGCTCTGGGGCCAGGGGTGGGCAGGGGTCACAAGAGCAGCCCCCTCTGGGCAGGCCTTGAGAGGTGATAATCACGGGGATGGATGCTCAGCAGGTCCCTTTGGTGACTCTCATCTTTTACCTGCCTAAACAGGTGGGGTAATGGGGGGACTGTGTGGGGTGGGTGAGCTGCCAGCTGGGATCAGTCCTGGGATCACAGAGCAGAGCTGAATCCCTGAAGGGTCAACAGGTTCCTCATCCATCCTCAGGCATATCTGGAGGGCTTGGTTTGAAAGACAAGTGTCTGCCAAGGAAGGCAGGAGCAGCCCCTGGAATGAAGACTATCAATCACCCCCTTCCTTCAGAATTATTTTAACTTTGAAATTAAGGGGCTTTCAGGCAAAGATATGGGGAAAGGAACAGCAGCTCTTTATGAGTACGTACACCAGGGCAAACAAACAACAGCTGTGGCATTAGCAACAAGCAGGCCCAGAGGCCCAGCCCCAGCTTTCTCTGGGCCGCAGGCCATTTCCCCTTTGGTGCAGTTCCGGGCACAGCCGCCAGGGGCGCTGGTGGCTCCGGGCCGGGCAGGGCGGCTGCGGTGATTCCCCCGCGCCGGCAGGGGGCGCTGTGCG
Source organism: Onychostruthus taczanowskii (assembly GCF_017590055.1). Lineage (NCBI taxonomy): Eukaryota > Metazoa > Chordata > Aves > Passeriformes > Passeridae > Onychostruthus > Onychostruthus taczanowskii. The sequence continues at coordinate 4,626,521 of NW_024504122.1, forward strand.
CGGGCTCGGTCATCTCTCTCCTGCTGTCATGGCGGACGTGCCGGCGGGAGGGACGGAAGAAGGGCTCGCTCCACAAACCTCCAGCGGCAGCCGATCACAGTGCCCCAGCAGGAACCTTGGAAGTGGCAAGATGAAACGGCAGGAACGAGCTCACCCGGGATAGCAAGCAAGAGGCATCTGTAGCAGGAGCTGCGAGGTACCCTGGCAGTCAGGGGGTGTGGGGTTACAGTCTTGCAAAAAAACCCTGAGCAGTAGCGCAGGCACAGCAGGGGCTGAGCAGCAGCAGACCGGCTCCCAAACTGGGCCCAGAGAGGCTGCCTTGAAGGGGGAGGGGCTCAGGGATCCCAGGGTTTCCCCTGAGGCACCTCAGCAGATGGTGAAGGCTCCTGTGTTTGCTGAGGAAGGGTGCTCATAAGGTCCCAGTGCAATGGCCGCTCTAACGAGCAGAGCTCCCTCCACTCACGGTAGGAGGCTGCAGGAGACTGAACCCCGTGGTGCTGGCAAATCCTTCCCTCAGCGACCATAGCCTCTGCCCCCTCCTAATACCAAGAGCACAAGAGAGTCAGGGGCCTGTTTTCCCAGTCCAAAAATCTCAGGTATCTCTGCCCTCCAGAAGAAGCCCCAGGTAAAGAGAGAGTAGCCAGCTGCACCACTTCCCGGAGCTGTGACAACTTCTTTTGCCTCTCTGAAGTATCCAGTCATTATTGTCTTCCAGCTACATGTATGGGGGAAAATTCCTTAGGAGAAAAAAAAACAAAGGGAGAACTCCTAAAATGCCAGCACTGGAGCTTCTGTGAGTGGCAGTCTCTCTCCCAAAAGTTGTTATTCCCTGGAAAGCTGCTCAGTTTCCCCTGAGCGGGGAGCCCAGACTGGCCCATCCAGCACACGGCCCTGGTGCTGTGGAGGAGCAGCAGCAGGGAGCTCAAGCCCCTCGCTGAGACAGGCCCAGCAGGTGCCCCTTGCAGGGCCATTTCAGCCCTTCCTCAGGGGCTGTTCAGCTGCTGGTGTTTGTTTGTTTAGAGGGGTTATGTTTGGTTTGTAATTCAATGTGTTAAAGCAGGCAGCAAAGTGCAAATTGCCGGGACCATCTGCTGCGAGAAGTCAGCAAAATGCGCTGTTAATGATTGACCTCCCCCTGCCTCTGCTGAAAGATGCCCATGGATCTGACAGTCCCCAGGGAATTCTGTGCTTGGGGCACACAAGAAAGGAAGAGATGTCAGTTCACCCAGCTCTGCTTGGAGCTGCACTTCACCGGAGAAATGTATAATTCTGCTATGGAGATTTTGTTCCCCCAGTCCCAAAGCAGGACAAGGATGTGACCTGCCTGCTGAGTGTTGCCCACCCTGTGATGGGACCCCCTGAACTCCCCTGTTTTCCCACGGGGGCACAGGAATGAAGATCAACCAGGCTGATCCTGCCGATCTCATAAAACCATGGAACCATTCAGGCTGGAAAAGACCTCCAAGATCATTAAGTCCAACCTTTGACCAGATCCCACCATAGCCACTAAGCCATACTGGGAAGTGCTACATCTCCTTTTACAAACACCTGCAGGGATAGTGACTCCACCTCTACCCTGGACAGCCTATGCCAGTGCCTGGCCACTCTTTCAGGGAAGAAATATTCTCTAATATCCAGCCTGAACATTCCCTGACACAATTTGAGGTCATTTTCCCTTGTTGCCTGGGAGAACAACTGTTGATGCTGTTCTGCAGCAGCATCCTCACCTGGAATGGCCTTCCCACCACCACAGACTCCTCCTGATGGAGCTGAAGACTTCATGGACTGGTCAGGAGAGGTGAACAGGGAGCTTGCAGCCCACAACAACAAATACTCCTCCAGCAGACACTCCATGCTCCATGGCAGGTTGGAGTGTGCCTGAGGGGCCCCAGCCCAGCACTCCTGAACCCTCACCCTCCAGGCAGGGGAACAGCAGTGTGTGAAGCTGCTGCACTGTGTCCCAATTAACCCCTGCACCGAGTGCTTGTCTGTGCCTGCTCCGTGGGAAAGGGCTGAGTGGTTTTCTACCAGCAGCAGGGCACTAACAAGGGGCTCAGGAGGTCTGAGTGTCAGCTCCTGGAGCTGCTCCACAGATCCAAGAGCCCTCCACCTCCCCCTCCTCCTGCAGCACCTGGCTGAATGCAGAGCAGGACAGCCCTCCACTCTGCCTCTACCAAATCGATTGGAGCTCCTTCCCCCTCTTCTTCCTCCCTTCCCCCAGCACATATTTCCCTTGAAAAAAAAATACATTTTCACCATGTGTTGGGGGGAAAAAATTACAGTGCAATTACACATTTTTATAGCGTACCTTTCACGGCTTATCGCGGAGCTGTGCACATAAAAAAATGAGTTGCATAAATTTTAAAGACATGTAATACATACACAGTTAAAATCCTGCCGCAACAGCAATAGAAAACAGGTGTGTGCTTAAAGGGAGATTTAAACCAGGGACGTGAGCTGCACACAGGAGCTGAGGGGGGAAGCAGCCAGGGAGGAGCTGCAGCCAGCACGGATTGATGGGATGGAGAGAGAGGCTCTAAATCTCAACAGCAAAACAGGCATCAAAGGCAGAGCCAGAGGATGAGGGTAAACACCTGAGAATTTGCATCCTTGAGGGAATGATGCTCTGCAGAGCCTGGGTCTCCAGAGATGGAGCTGGACAGGGAAGGGTTCAGAGCTCAGAGGAGAATTTCCTACTGAAGCTTTCCCCACAGGGATCCTGGTTTAACCAGTGTCCTTGTGCAATTCCGAGAGCTCTTGCACAGATGTGAGGGTGCACTCAGCCTCCTCAGACCAACTGGCAGAGTTTGGAGCAGGCTCCAGAGGAGAAAACAGCCTGAACTGGGCCAAGAACTCCTTTAGGAAACCCACAAAGGAACAGAGTTGACCTGGTGAGATTCCATCACGTAAGCTTGGAACACAGATCACAGGTGGACAGCCATGGCTTTTCTCATTTGTATCAAGGAGCAAAGGAAGTTGTGGGTACAAAGAGTCTCACACATCCTTTTCTCATGTTATGCAATCCGATTAGGAGACAGCCAGGTGCTCAACTGCTGTGTCAATCATTCCAGCTTGATTATAACTCAATTTTCCTGTGTATTTCACCCATGGAGTAATAGGGTGAACCTTGTCACTGAACTTCGTTAAATCAAACTTTTACAAATTCATATTAAAGCCACTTTTACTACTACCTTGGATGGTGATTCTTTGAGTGGCAGTAAATCAGTTACATCTGACAAATTGGTGTTATTGGCAGGCTCCTCAAGATACACAACAAATCGATGTGGAGAGCAGGACTCAGGATTTGCAACAGCTGCCACACCCAATGCCAGCAATCTCTCCAATGGCTTGGGGGTTTCCAGTCAGCTCTGCCTTGGTATGATGGGGGCTGGGAGGGTTTGCAGGACCACAGATGGACCAGTCTATGAACTGCTGTCCCAGAAAAGCAGCTGGGAGGGTTTGTTGAGGCCTCTGGAAGAAGCTGCTGGGAGTGTCTGCCTGCCCTGGCAGCAACTTCCTGAGGCTGAGAAGTTGGCCTTGGTGTCATCCAGAAGGGAACATGATCCAGTGGGATGTGCAGGCACCCAGAGCCAATCCAAACCCCTCGGATGGAGCTGTGACAGGCCTCTACCAGGCCAGGAGTTTGTCATGAGCAGAGGGCACATTAGTGTCATTTGGGGCAGGTCCTGCCCAGCCTGCAGGTTGTCTCCTTGTTGTGGTTTGGCACAGCCTGGTTTTTGGCAGCGGGGGAGGACCACAGAAGTGGCTTCTGTGAGAAGCTGCTGGAAGCTTCCACCATGTCCGACAGAGCCAACCTCTGATGGCTCTGAAGATGGACATGCTGCTGGCCCAATTAGAGAGGCTGGTAACGCCTCTGGGATGGCATTTCTAAGACAATCAAACCAGCGCAGGGGCAGGCTGGCACCGTCTCTGGGGCCATCTCAGCACAGCCTGTGGCATCACAGCAGAGCCCGCAGTGAGCCTCGCCTGCCTGGTCCCCGTGCCAGACATGCCGCGGGCAGCAGGGCCGGCGCGGCGGCGGCTCCTTCCCAGCGCCTGCACGAGCAGAGGCGCTGAACAGCGCCGGGGCCGCGGGGCCGCCCTGCCCAGGCCATGGCAGCAGGGCCGCCAGGCCGGCAGCGGGAACGCGGCAGCAGTTCCCCAAGGTGGAACCTGGACCGCATCAACCTCTCCAAGCTGTGGGATCCTGCAGGAATTTCTGAATTGGTTGTCATACATTTACATTTGAACCTCTTTTGTCCTTAGAGTGTTTTCTCCCAGTTCTTAACTTGTGAGCCCTTTGTTAATTTTTTTCCCTCTGCCCAGCTATAATGAAGGAAGGTGAGTGAATGACTTCCGTGGGTGTCTGGCATTTGGGCAGTATCAAACCGTGACAGGTTTCCTCATCAGGGAAAGGTGGGAAGGTCTCACAAAATCCTTCTGATCTCTGATTCCAAGGATCCCAAATGGGGGAAATTGCTGCACCTCAACTGAGAGCAAAATTGAAAGATTTCTCACTCCCCTTGAATCATAGAACCATTAAAGCTGAAAAAGGTCTCCAGGATCATCGAGTCCAACCAGGACCATCCCAGAAGACAGAGTTATGGACAGACTGAAGGGAAAAGCTGAATTTGTCCATTGTGCAAGCATGACCACACCCCAGAGGTTTTCCCCATTCAAATCTCCATCCTTACCTGCTGTGCCTCAAAGACCCACATCCATGGTTCTCAGCAATCCTTCCACTAGGCAGAAGAAATGGAAACTGATCCATCTTTTGCTCTCATCCAGGTAGAGATGATAACACAGGGACAGCCAAAGGCACCACTGTCCCCCAGCTCAGTCTGTAACCGCAATGGAGCAGCAGCTGGAGGAGGCTGCAAGGACTGACCCATTGCAGAACCATCCCATACCTCAAAATGAAAACTTTAGAAAATGAAAACTCAGTCTTGTCCTGCACACTTTCACACTCAGCTGCTCCATGTGCCTGAATTTCCTGCTGTCATTGTCCCAGAGGGTATCACCCCAGCTAAGCCAGGACCCTGGCACAGCCACAGCAGCACATGGGGATGCCGCAGGGGAAGGACTGTCCACAAGACTCCACAAACCCCAAAAGTGCTGTTTGGGAATCACTCCAAAAAACAGAAGTGGCCTGCGGGAAGTTTTTGAGAGTAAAAATGTAATAAAAAAAAGCAAAAACCTTAAACCAAGGCAGTTTCCCAGTAGGAATTCCAGATGGTATTCTTCAAAAAGCTGCCTCTGATGCAAGGGAGACTCAGATCTAAGATCTCACATATTTTAAAATGTTTCTCTCCAGCACAGCTGTCCTGATGAGCCTGCATGAGGAGTCCCACCCTGGACCCAAGACACACCATGGTTATGAGAATTTTTTAATCATTATCATTAATTTGTTAAAACTATTATGACACATTCTGGTTCCCAGCCAGCACTTTTCTAATGAAGGATGTTTTGGCAGGAAATTCTTGACTGGCTTATGCACCTTGGGAATCCCAGGCACTAAGAAAGCCATTAAAATGGATGTGAGCAGCCATGGGGACACTTGGCACTTGTCACAATTTTTGCAGGATGACCCAGTGCACCCCACGTCCCCCTCAGGGTACTCCCTGAGCACCAGGCTGTGCTAGCAGACCCCCAACCATTCCGTTTTGCAGAGTGCTCCCTGCCAAGCCAGAGCTGCCTGTGTCCCCAGGCCTGCCCCCCCCCGGGGGATTGAGCTGGATGGATGTGGAGGATGAGCTACCTCAGTGCCTACCTCATGGCAGAAGACGCTGGTTTGGAGCAGAGAATGGAATTCCTGCATCAGGAAGAACAGGAATTGCTTGCAAACCAAGGGAACCCAGTGAGTGTTTAGCAGTGAGACCTCCCCGTGCCTTGCAGGTGCTCCCAGCCCTGCATGGGGCTCCTCTGCAGGGTACCCAACCCCACTGAGCCCTTAATTTCTTTTTACTGCTTTTCCACGGTTTGTAGAGCTGCAGGCTCTCTGCCAGCATTGCTCTTCAACTCTGCCCCCATCTCTGAAGCTCTGCTCCCAAAGCCTCCACTCTTGCCTACATGAAGGAGCTGGCAGAGTCAAAAATTCCCATCTTGCTGGTGCCCCAGCCAGGACTTAGGATAGGCAATGTAGAAACAAACCAGCAAACAGGCACAGCAGGCACCATCCATCACTGGACGGTTTGCTTCACTCTCAACAGCTAAGGAAGGAAAATTTATCTCCTGCATTTTGAAGTGGGGGTTTCAGTCGGTGCTAAGCAAGTTTCAGCAAGAAGCTTTCAGGAGAAATCAATCTCTGCCCCTTTCTGTGAGCCAGATGGGTCACAAACCGACTTTATCTCAGCCCTCCCACCTCCCACATCTCTTGAGTCATCTCCCCACCACCCCCTTCTCATCCCTACCATGCCAGCATCACAAATGGTCTCCTCCTGACTCGTTCCCTGTCCCTCCTCAGCTCCTGCAGTGACCCAGCTCCCCTTCCTTTCCCTCCTCTTCTCCTCACTGTCCTTCCCAGGGCTGCTGGCAGCCCCTCGTGGTCCCCCAGGGCTCCACACCTGCTCCCTTTTCCCTCTCCCAGCTGTTTGCCGAGGACATTTCTCACATCCAGGCAGTCCCCACTGACACTGTCTTGGTGACAAGCCCCTCAGTGCCAGGGCTGTCCCCGGGGGGAGTGCTCCAGGGAGCAGGGCAGGCAGCCCTGTCCGTGTCCCCTCCTGGGACAGGACAAACCCTGGACAAACACTCAGGACATGGTGCATGTCTGCTGGCATGTCCCTCAGCCCTCCCACCACACCCTAAAGAGGCTTTGCTGGGCTTGCCCTGAGGACAGGACACATTCCAAAGAGGTGTCCCTGCACCCCTCTGCTCGTCCTGTGTCCTTGCTGCAGGTGGACATGCAGCTCTCTGGGGATGCTGTGCTGATTTTCTTTGCAACCCAAAGCAGGACACTGTCCTGGGCTGGAGCTGGGGCTGGGGGAAGCTTTGAGGAAAACCCAAACACTGCAGAAGTTAAACTCTGCAATCAGCTTCACAACACTTCTCTCTGAGCTGCTAAACCCACTCTGACAGAGCTGTTGGGGATCCAGGTGCTTCTAAAGACCATTTCAATCTCATGTTTGTCTGGTTTACTGCAGACTCAGCCTGGCCACTATGGCAAGAGAAGAGGGGAGTTCTTCAGCACTTGGTGGCCAGTAGGACAAAAAAGCCTCTGCCCATTCTGTGCTTAGTGGAAGCAGAGCAGGAAAGGAGGCACCACCACCCTCCAGCTCTGCAGGGAATTTACCAACACTTCAGCTTTTTAAAGGCCATTTCAGCCCATTTCCTTGATTGTTTTAATCCAGAAATTGTTTTATTCCTAAATGCCACTCACACCTCTGAATGCTCTCCAAGTCATTCCCTGCCATGCACACATTCCTGAGGTCCCCAAACCAAGCCTGGCCTCACAGTGCTCCCTGTTGGTGTCCTAGACCAAAACCAAAGCCCTGGGCAGGTCTGGCAGCATCTCTGATGCTCAGTGGTCCCTCAGCAGCACAAAGCCCTGGCTTAGGCAGCTCCCGGGGCTGAACAGCAGGACCATGTATTAAATCACAGGGTGTGGGACAGCAACCCCCCGGAGCCTCTGCCCCAGCCCGGCTGGGACACCCCTGGGTGCTGCTGCCACGTGCCCAGGCACACCCCCAGAGCAGCAGTGATTCACTGCCAGCCCTCGCCTGCCTTGGAGCGCAGCCCGTGAGGAGCGCGGGGGCGGGCAGGGCCCACACTGCACATGGAGATGCTGCAGGGCCCTGCCCAGCTCTGCTCCGCTCGCTGGCTGTTTGCTGAGATCTCCCGGGCAATCCCGGGGCAGTGGCAGCTCCCCTTGGTAGGGTCTGTTCCCGGGGCTGGCAGGGCTGAGGGAGCTGTGCTCCCATGGGCACAGCCGGCATGGGGAGTGGGCTGTGGGCACGTGTGTCACCTTGTCACCGTGCTGGGAGCGTAGGGCTCCGAGCAGGCTCTGCCGTGGGTGGGTTTCACCTGATGGTGCCACCTCGCTGCCTTGCAAAACTCCTGCTGTCTCCTTCACCCACCAGCAATGCTCTTGGCATCGTCAGTCCTTCAGTTATACAATGTTTAAAAAGAGGAAAACCGGCCACAGAACACAAAAAGAGTGATGTAACCACAGAACCCCACTAGTGACAAAGCCTAGGAGCTGTGGGGGCAGCCCCACTAAAGCAGGGAGCACAGCAGGGTGCAGAGCTGTGCCCACCTGGCAGCCAGCCTGCAGTCCCACCTGCAGGAGCATCACTCGGGTGGAGTTGGGCACCACAGGAACACTCAACCAGCCCCAAGAGAGTCAGCCAAGGTGTGCAGGCTGTGGAGGGGGAGCTCCTGACCTCTTCCTGGGAAGCTCCCTGGAAGGTTCCCTCAGCATCATGTGAATGAATGGCTCAAGAGCCAGGGGTGTTCTCAGGGTCCTCGGGGCTCTCTGCAGCAAATAGTAATTTCTGAGTAACTTCCCACACTTCTGGAGATGGTTCCCATCCCCTATTTAGCACTCCCTGCTCCCCCTGAAGCAGACATCTGAGATCTGCAGCTGGCCACTTCCAAAATAAGATCCTGGCAATTTGGGGGAAAAAGGGAAAGCCTGAAAAGCCAATTTTTGCTCCTGTTTCTTATTCTGAGGATCACTGCTTATGTTGTCCCAGCTTCCCACACCCATTTTGTCCAGCTTCTTTTTGGGCTATAGGTCCTAAATTCTCCACCTCCACTGTCTAACTTTATGAGAAAGAGCATGGCTGAGAATAGCAGTGCAGAGCCCAAGCAGCAGTAGTGCATTCCTGCTCCAGGTCATCAGGGAGCAGTGCTGCTCTGGACTCATGTCCAGCATCTCACACACATTGATGTTCTCCATGTGGTTCCCAGATTTGTATCTTCATAATCAGGGTGTTACAAGTCATCATTATCAGGTGGTTTTAACATGCCAAGATACCAACCAGGGGGTTTGGGAACCATCCTCTGCTGGGATTAGTCTCTTCTGACATGTTTCAAGTGGCCTTAAGTTGAACCAAGGGAGGTTCAGTTTGATATAGGGAATTGGAATAAGTCACTCAGGGAGGTGGTGGAGTCACCATCTTTGGAAGTGCTCAAGAGGTGTTGGAACATGGCTCCTGGGAATGTGGTTTGGTAGTGACTGTGGTAGTTCTGGGTCGATGCTTGGACTTGGTGATCTTGAAGTTCTCTTCCAACCCCGTGATCCTGTGATTCCGTGACATCCTAAAAGCTCAGTGGGGAGCGCACACCACCAACTCTGAGCATTGTTTTGCTGGGTGCTTTGAGAGCTGTCCTGTGGGGCTGCAGTGTCACCCCTGCAGTGCTGCCATCCCAGAGGGCAGGTCCAGCCTGGTCAGGGTCCAGCTCCGACCTGTCACTACAGCCTCCATGTAGTGACACCATGTAGTGACACTACAGCCTCCATGTGACACCAACAGCCTGCACATTGCACTTGGCCCAGAAACATGCCTGGTCCCTCAGGAGGATGCTCTGCCAAATGCTGCCCTGTGACACTTTGGTGACCGTGGTGTCCTGGTTCTGAAGCCCCTTCTGTGCTGTTCCCATTCTCTGTTAGCAGCATTTAACTTATTCTGGCATTATCAAACCAGTCCATCAGCAAGCAGGGCCAACATATCTCCTCTCCTGGGCAAACAGCCTGGCCAGGCTTTGGCTACTAAACATTTGCTAGCATTGTTTTACTCTTCTTTCAAATTTATCAAGGGTTTGGAAAGCTCCATATTTCTTTTCCCCATGCCTGTAGCTGGCCTTGGCAATCAGCCAGTCCTGCAAGATCCCTCAGCAGCCTCTCTGTGCCGAAAGGACCTGCAGACAGCAGCAACATTCCAGCTCCTAAAGAGGGCTCAGGAGAAGGCTGCAGAGGGATTTTCACAAAGTCATGTAGTGATTGGATAAGCTTTAAACTGAAGGAGGGTGTGTTTGGATTAGATATTGGGAAGGAATTATTCCCTGTGAAGGTGGGCACAGGGTGCCCAGAGCAGCTGTGGCTGCCCCTGGGTCCCAGGCAGTGCCCAAGGCCAGGCTGGACAGGGCTTGGAGCAGCCTGGGACAGTGGAAGGTGTCCCTGCCCATGGCAGGGGGTGGGACTGGACGGGCTTTAAGGTCCCTTCCAACACAAACCATCCTGGGATTCTGTCATTCCAAGATCCCAGGCTGCCTCTGCCATGCAATGCAGAGCGTCCTGCATGAACTGCACAAAACCAAGGGATCATCCTCTCCCAAGCCCCAGAAATGAACTATTCCCATGTGGTGCACATTTGTGTTGCCAAAGCCTAAGGCTGAGTTCTCTGCTCAGGTTCCTGGGCCAGTTGGTGCTTCCAGAAGCAGCTGGGATTGCTGCAGGCCCACGTCCCTGCCTTGGCTTCCAGGGCACCTGGACACCTGCTCAGGTGAAGATGTCTTGATGGCCAGAACTACATTGGAACAACTAATCCCACCCAATGCTTTGGTTATGATTCAGGGGCTCAGATACCTTCCTGACAAACACCCAGACTCACTGGAGATCTGAGCACCGAGACCTTGCTGCCCCCTTGACTAAACTTCTGTTACACCCCTGGGAGAGCTGCTGTTCCCAGACTGGTGTCCAGCACCCTGTCCAGTGCTCTGGAAGGACCTGGCTCTCCCACAGCCTTGCACACTTGCACATGTCTATTTTACAATCAAGAACTTGCCACTGTTTCAGCTCTCTGAGCAGCTCCTGGACCCTGCTGGGGTGGAAGAAACCCACGTATGAAATCTTTCACTTACTGCTTGGGAAGAACACCCTTTGTTTCCTTTAACCTAATTAAATGAGTTTCAAAGGTGCTGCTGCCTTCTCAGCAGGCTCTATCTTTTTATCTGCAGCTGTGAAGGCAAGCTTTGCTTCTCCTCCAACGAGCACATGAGCTCTGCACTAACCCCAATCTCTTGCCCTCACTGTAGGATTGGTTCCTAAGCTGAGAACATTCTTGAGCTGAGAATCATTTCCTATTGCAAGGATAAAGCACAGAGCCTTGGAGCATTTCCTGTGCTGTGTCATTTTGCTGGAGCATTCCTTGATTTGCTGCCCAGAGCACACAGCGTGGCTGCAGCTCTCCAGCACCTGCAGCTGCATGTCACAGATCCAGCAATTTCCTGGGCCTGCTCAGGGGTCAAGCCCACCTCAGCCATCACTCCTGCTCAGCTTTGCTCTGCCACCCTGCAGTAAGAAATCCCTTAATGAATCACTTAATCTCTCTACAAAATTACAGTGATTTTCTAATTCAGCTGTTTCATTTTGTTTCAAGAAATCTTTGACACTGAAAACGGTCTTTCACAGGTGGGGAAAGAGACTCCTTGCATTTTGACAAATGGTTTGTTTGAAGCACAGAATCACAGAACCATTGAGGTTGGAAGAGACCTTCAAAATCACCTCATCCAACCACCACCCAAGCCCCACCATAATCACCCCTAGCCACAGCCCCAGGTGCCACATCCAGACACCTCTTGAACCCTTCCAGATATGGTGACTCCACCACCACCCTGGGCAACTTGTTCCAATACCTGACCACTCTGTCAGGGAAAAAATGTTTTTTTAAATCTAATCTGAATCTCCCATGGTGCAATTTAAGGCCACCTCCTCTCATCCTTTCACTTGAGACATGGCAGAAGAGCCCCACCTCACTACAAGCACCTTTCAGGGAGTTGCAGAGGGCACTGAGGTCCCCCCTGAGCCTCCTGGTCTCCAGAGAAAGTTGAGTACAAGTTGTGACACTGCACAGTGAGCATCAGGGGTTGTTTTTTGTGACACTTATAAAATGGAATCCCAGACTGGTTTGGGTTGGAAGAGATTTGAAAATTTATTTCATTTTACCCCCTGCCATGGGCAGGGACACCTTCCACTATCCCAGGCTGCTCCAAGCCCTGTCCAGCCTGTGCCAGGGCCTGCCCACCCTCCCAGGGAACAATTCCGAATTCCCAATCTCCCATCCATCCCTGCCCTCTGGCAGTGGGAAGCCATTCCCTTTGTCCTGTCCCTCCAATAAAGTCTCCATTCTCCTTGTAGGCTCCCTTCAGGTACTGAAAGGCTTCAATTAGGCCAACCCAAAGCTTCTCTTTTCCACCACAAGGCTTCAGTTAAAAGCCTCCTGACTGAGATACTGGAGGTGTGTGTTTTATTGGTGTGGACAGAGCAGGCACAGCAGCAGGGGAGCTGTGGCCAGCACAGTGCAGCTCCTGCAGTGCAGCCACAGCCTCTGCTGCAGGAGCTGCACTGTGCTGTGTGAGGGGCTGTGCAGCCCCTGCAGTGCCTGTTGCACGTGGCTCCGAGTCCCTGCTGGTCCTGCTCTGTTCCTGGCTTGGCACCAGGAACTGGGTTGTTCATCAGCTTGGGGTTGTGTGCAGAAAAGCCAGGGGAGGTGATACCAGTGTGAGCACAGAGCAGCCCTGGTACTCCCTTGGAAAAGCAGCAGGTTCACTGCCATACCAGGGATTCCTCCACATTGTCTGCAGAGAATTATCTCAGTGAGAGCTTTGGAAGTGGGAACATGCTGTGCTTCTCCAGGGGCAAGCTGCAGGTCTAGTCTGGATTCCTAACTGCCCTGCCCTGCCTTGGAAATGGCTCTGTAATACCAAGAACCTGGCAGGCTCAGGCAGCTGTTTCAACAGACTGTGTTGTCTTTGCATTGACAGGGAAAATATGTCAGAGCAGTTGTCTGTGAGTTTGGGAAGGTGAGCAGGAAACCTTGCCTGAACAAACAGAGAAGCAGATTCAGGCTTCTTCAATGACAGGGACAAGGACAGACAGCTCTGTTTCTGGAGATCCCATCCCCTGGGATCCCCTGGGGATCCCATCCCCTGTCCCCTGGGATCCCATCCCCTGGAGATCCCATCCCCTGGAGATCCCATCCCCCATCCCCTGGGATCCCGTCCCCTGGAGATCCCATCCCCCATCCCCTGGGGATCTCATCCCCTGGAGATCCCATCCCCTGGAGATCCCATCCCCTGGGGAAGAGCAGGATCTGTGCATAGCACAGGGTGGGGCAGCTGCTGCTCCTGTCTGTGGGGTGGGTGTCAGCTCTCTGAGCACAGCCCCAGCCCCAAACAGCACCCACCCCCTGGCACACAGCGGGCTTTCAGTGCAGAGCTCTCAAATATCTTTCTGGTTTATTCCCAAACCCCTCACCCTTGGCAATACAAACTTCTACAGGTGCCAAGCACTGTTAGTGGCTTGGAAATAGAAATGGGAAATGCTCCTTGCCATGGTGATGGAGCCACCTGGGTTAAATTGAGTGGTTTCAGTCACTGCTTTAGCCCTCCCTCAGCTGGATGGCCAGTGCTGGACAGGCAGATGTTATCCCAGCTCCTCCAGCACCACGTCTGACCAGGCTGGGCACTCCAGAGTATGGAAAGAGCACAGTGAACCCTGCTGGGAAAAGCAGGAGCTAGGGCAGAGCTGCAAGGGCTTCCCCCACAACATGGGATTGAGATCAAATTTCCCCTACGATGGCAGCTTTGGGATCACAGGTGTCACAAGGACAGCGGGGCTGTGTCACTGCACACCATCCATGGGCTCTAGCAGCATCTTTCTGCCTTTTTCTTGTGGTCTTGAGCTCATTCCTGATCTGTGTGCTGCACAGAGCTGCTCACTCTCTGTTTGTGCAGACCAGGGGTCTGGGGCACTCAAGTGCTCTTTGGAGACAGATGATGCTGCTGTCCTGTAGGTCTCTGGTGTGATGTGACACCTCTGATCCAAGGCTGGATGCCCTCTTCCCAGAGGAAGGAGCCAAAGAGGAGCAATGTGAAGCCAGTTCCCACATCCCATGTTTTCCTTATCTCCATCAGGATAAAAATTATCCATGATGCCAGAGCCCTGCTCCAGCTGAGAGCCACAGCTGGAGGAGAATCTCCAGGCCAGGAAATTGCTCCTGTGTGTGAGGGAGAGGATTTGCTTTGGATTAAGAGGTCTGGTGGGAGAGGTGCACAGGAATTGACATAAGGACAAAGACATTCCCAAGGGGGCTGAGGAAGTATCTGAAGGTGGACAGGGGATGAGAGCAGGATGGTGAGAGGATAAAGCAAAGGATGCTGTGGGGTTTGCACTGGTGCTAATTGCACAGTGATGCCATGTCCTCCTTCAGGCTCTGTGCAGTGCATGGGCTGGCCTCACTCCAGGGCCTGTGTAACCAACCAGGATCCCTCATTCCCTGGGAAGATCTGAAACTTTTATGGAACAAAGTGAGGGAGTGCATGAGAAAAAAGTTCACTCTCATGTGGGCTCCTTCCCACATTTGCATTTCCTCCAGAATTCAGAGCTGAGCTTAATCATGCCTTTCTCCTTGCCAGGTCCCAGTGGGAGCTCCTGGGGTCAGGTTTGCAGGAGTGCTGAGCACTTGGAAGTGAAGCCAACAGGAGCTGTGCTTTGAATGGGAGGAATGTAAAGAAATGTAAAGTCCCTGGAAAATCAAGCTCAAGGAATGGCGTGGGATGGGATGAGACCATCCAAACCCAGGCTCCCACACTCTGGTGCTCCTCTCTCTGCCCCAGCTCTCGAGGGAGAGAGTGCAAGGTTGTTACACAGGTGCTTTGTGGAAATGAATTTGTTCACACTTGAGAAGCATCCAGAGCCCTGATGAAAGAGAGAGGAACCCCCAGAGGAAATAAATAATTCTGTAGTCAACAGAGGCTTTGGATGGTGCACAGCAAATAAAGCCTGCGGCACACATTGGATGGGGAGGATTAAGGAAAATATTGAATGACTACCCAGGCATGGCATGAGTTAGAGATTCTGTGGAAAAAACAGTATATGATCATTGTAATTAAATACTGGATTGTAATGATCCTGCTCAAGAGGCTGGAGCTAAGCACAGTCTTAATTTTGGTGCTTTCAGCACTGGAAGCAATTTTCTTTGAGAGTCAAGCTACTTCCAGAGTAGAGTTCTAAATGTGATCCCACAAGTAAAGAGAAGAAAACTGAATGCTCAGGCCACAGAGAGCTGACTGACTGCTGTCTTGCAGATGTAAACACAGAAGAACTTACCCTTATTTAGGAAAGCAAAGCGGAGGAGGAAATATGCATCAGCAGTGACTTCCAGCTTTGGAAAGCTGAGAGTTGTGATGGCTCTTAAATTAGCTCAACAGAAATTGTTTCATTTCAAGAGGCATTGAATGTTTAAGGATTTTGTGGCCAGAGAACATTCACATCCATAAACGAGATTATTGCATTGCAAATATGGAACTTGTCGTGGCTTCACAGGTATTTGTGGTTTTTCATGTGAGAAGAGCTGTGTTCTCTGGGTGTGCTGTGGTGTAAAACCATGAAATTGCAGTGGGATGCACTTTATTGCACACAAAATCAAGGCTTGTGTCCATAGGAGAGAGAGACAAACTAGAGCAGCTCCAGGAATGGGACAGGAGATGGATACACAGGGGGAAGGGGATCAGCAGAGCTGACAAAGCACTCCCAGCTAAGAGGGGAAAAAAGATCTGAAAAGAGGCAAGACAATCCTGGAATTTGTGCTGAATTTGACAAAAAGTGGACAAATTTAACTGTGTTTCTCATTTTGGAAATGCTAGAGTATTTTGTTTGGACATGTCCTACTTTGAAATATTTTTTTTTACTTTGTATGATACAAAAAAAAAAAAAAAAAAAAAAAAAACAAAAAAAAAACACTTCAGAGATGAACAGCTCCATATTACACAAGAAATTGGGGTGCAAGAGCATCTTGCAGGACTGAGGTACCCCTGACATGAAAGACAGAAGCAGTCAGGGATGCTGCCATGGAAACTGAGCCGTGCTTGGGCAGGAGGGGTGGGCTGTGCCCTCCTGCTCCACTGTCCACAGGCTGCTGATGGCAGTGGCATGAGCTCCAGGAAAAAGTTCCTCTGGATCACTCAGGAAGAGTAGTAAACCTTAATGAAGGTGCAGAGGGAACCGGCTCCCCTCCACAGCAAGAGCTGCAGGAGCTGGGCCAGGCCCTGTGTCACTCTGCCACACCTCAGTCCCGTCCCCACCAGCCGGAGGAGTGCTCCCTGCCTGACAATGTGCCAGGATCAGGCAGCACAGCTCTCCTGGACCAGGCAGCACAGCTCCCAGGATCAGGCAGCACAGCTCTCCTGGACCAGGCAGCACAGCTCCCAGGATCAGGCAGCACAGCTCCCAGGATCAGGCAGCACAGCTCCCAGGATCAGGCAGCACAGCTCTCCTGGACCAGGCAGCACAGCTCCCCAGCCTCCACCACCCTCAAAAATGAGTGCAGCAGTACAGACTCTGACAGGTTTTGTTCACTAAACTCACATTACCATTCTCGGAGGAGGCTGACCTTTATTCCTCAAATCAAATGTCAAAGATGTTTAGCAAGAGACTCAGTGAACTGCAGAGAGCTGCTGCTCTGCAGGAGGTGGCAGAAGTGCTGGAGGACATGGGCCCATCGCTCTGGAGTGCTCAGGCTGCTTCCCTGGCCCCTGTTCAAAGTCACCACCAGCTGAGTGTGCAGGGAAAGGGCTTTGTCCAAAGGGGGAAAGGTGGATTCAGATATCCCTGAAGAGCTGACAGGATGACAAGATGCCCTGGAAAATCCAGGCACAGCCACGTGGTCAATATTCTCACCTAGCCTCTGCTTTGTGCCCCTGGTGTTTTAATTTGAGCCTTATTGCAGGGAGAGCTGGAAGAAGTCACATCCCTGGAGATGTGCCAGGACAGGGGCAGGTTGGGCTGCCCTGGAGAAGCATCTGCTGGGGGAATAATGGCTCACCCAGGAAGTATAGTTACCTCATTGTCCCAAGAAAAAAAGCACTGGAGAAGGTCAGGGATCCTGAGATATCATATCCTTGCCCTGGATGTCATCCCTGCAGAGCTGTCCCTCTAGGAAAGTGATATTCCCTTAGGCTTTTGGCTTTAAATGCCCATATTTTTATTTCTCCCACAGAAAGTCCAAAGTTCCTGAGCTCAGCCTCCGCAGTCATTGTCTGGAGTTACCACCTTGTTCTCTGTTAAAATGCTGTTTTAACAGGAAATTTCTGCCTGGCGTGAGCACTCAGAGGGCAGCTCTGCTTTGTGGGGAGCTCGAAGCTGCTCCAGGGCTGGAGCCCCTCTGCTCTGGAGCCAGGCTGGGAAAGCTGGAGGTGCTCACCTGGAGAGGAGAAGGCTCCAGGGAGAGCTCAGAGCCCCTTGCAGGGCCTGAAGGGGCTCCAGGAGAGCTGGAGAGGGACTGGGGACAAGGGATGGAGGGACAGGACACAGGGAATGGCTTCCCACTGCCAGAGGGCAGGGATGGATGGGAGATTGGGAATTAGGAATTGTTCCCTGGGAGGGTGGGCAGGCCCTGGCACAGGGTGCCCAGAGCAGCTGTGGCTGCCCCTGGATCCCTGGCAGTGCCCAAGGCCAGGCTGGACACTGGGGCTGGGAGCAGCCTGGGACAGTGGGAGCTGTCCCTGCCATGGCAGGGGTGGGGTGGGATGAGCTGTGACGTCCCTACCAACCCAAACCACTCCATGAGTTTGTGATTCTGTCCATTCTGCGAATGGCAGAGCAGCATGGGTGGGCCAGGGTGAGCCCAGCCATGCTTTGGGAAAGCAACAGGGACCAGAGCTGGCATCTCCCCTCGGGTGCTTTGCTGTGCCCCAGCCCGTCCCCATGGAGCTCTTGCTTTGCTGGCTGCAGGGTCAAAGCCTGGGACTGCTCTTGCCACACTCAGTGGGGCTCAGCTGGGCTGCCCTCCCCTTGCTGGCAATAAAACAAGCTCAAAAACTCAGGGAAATGGAGAATTAATCCTTGATCTTCTTTGGAGTGGAGGACATCACCCTGAGAGTCTTCTAGAAACACTTTCCTGCCTTGAACCTTTTACATCTGGGCCCTGCTTTCTCTCACTTGCAGGTAACCAGTGGGCAGCTCCCTCCTGGGGCACAGGAACTGCTTCCCACCAGTTTCCATGAGTTATCCAAAGGGAAGCAGAGCCTGGCTGCTGTTCCTACACACACATGGAAGACCATGGGATGATTTTTCTAACCTGACCATATTCCCTATGTGACAACAGGAACCAGAGAGGGAGAAAACAGCTCAGTTTCTCACCCTGCCTTCCTTCAGCTCCCTCCATGCTGCTCCTCCCAGCACTCTGTCCATGGGATCCTCATCCTCCTCATGCACACTGTTCTAATCACTCTCCTTCTTTGTAAGGTTTATGTGTTTACAGCCTTAGCTCCAAGCTGCACAAAGTTTTTTCCCCAGGAGTGGAGTTGTCAGTCCATCTGTCACAGGACCAATTCCCCATCTTGGGGCTGTGGTAGAGCCTCACCAAGCTGTGCAGTCAGATCTATGTGCTGGCAATAACCAGGTGCTGGGGCACAGACTGCAAAGTGGAATTCCCTGCAGGAAAGCACAGTGTGACCCATTCCATCTCCCTGCCTTCAGGGGAGGTTTATAGACTGGCTCTCATTGTCTTGTCTGGGCAGAAGGGGTCCAGTCCACATCTCAGAGAATTCCCTGACAGGCTGAGCCCATTCCTTTGTTCCCTCTGCTCTTCCCTCAGTGGTGTGTCACCTTCCCAGGAGGGAAGGCCAGCAGCATCCTGGGCTTTCCTACAGCAGCACTGCAGCAAACCATGCAAGGGGTTTGTACCCAGCACGTTTGGGACCACACCTGGAGCAGTGTGCCCAGTTTCAGTCCTCCCAGTAGTGGATATGGATGAACTGGAGGGTTCAGGAGAGGGTCATCAAGATAGTCATGGGGCTGGAGCATGGTGAGGAGAGAGCAAGGAAATGTTCAGCCTGGAGAAGGAAAGGCTCTGGGGCATGTCCAGCAGTTGGACGGTGCCTTCTCCCTAGGGAGACAGAGCCAGGCCACAGCAAAGATTCTGGACATAAACTGGAACAGGAGAGGTTCAGAATGCATGTGAGGGGAATTTTCTCCCAGTCCAGCACAGAAATGGGATGTAGCATCTCTGTTCCTGGAGGTGTTAAAGACCCACCTGGAAGAAGCCCTCAGCAGTCTGATTTCATTGCTGGTGTCTGAAGGCAGCTGCACCACAGCCCTCCTGTGGTCACCTCCAAACTAGGCTATTCTGGGATTTCAGGATCATAATTAGGGATCACAGTTTTGTGGGGTGTCAGGCAGGCTATCCCAGCCTGTTCTCTGGGTGGTGGCACTGGAGATGCCTGGAGATGCCAGGCACACACCAAGGCCTCCTTCTACTCCACAGGCTGGAAACAGTTGGCTGCCATAAGCTGCTCCTTCTGTGTGCATCCAGCGGGCTGTGTGCAGCAGGGAGGGAAACACATGGAAATAAGACTGAAGCAGCACCTGGAGCAAGCATGGCAGCATCTCCATGGCCAAACAGCCCCGTGAATGCACCTGGACAAAGTGCAGACCTTCAGCAGCAGCTCTGCCAAAGGTATTAACCCAGCCCAGCTGCTGTTCTGCTCAGCAGCTGCTGTGTCCAAAGGAAAATGTGCTACAAGGCCCTTGGGAATGTGCAGGGATAGCTCAGGATCCAGTACAGCTCAGGGGTGTTAAGGTATCATTGTGCTGGAAATGGTCCTGTGCAGAACTAGCACAACTCAGGATCCAGGTAAAGCCTGAGGCATCTCCAGCTGAGCAAATCACAGCTGGAGGGACAACAAATACAGTTCCTGACACTTCCCCACGTGTGATATATCCAGGGCTGCTTTCCAGGATTGGCACAGTGGGATTTGGCTGCACTTGGGCTGTCAATGCAGAGCAGAGCAGCCTTGGCTGCCCCTGGATCCCTGGCAGTGCCCAAGACCAGGCTGGACAGGGCTTGGAGCAGCCTGGGACAGTGAAAGGTGTCCCTGCCCATGGCAGGAATGGATGAGCTTTGAGGTTCTTCTCAACCCAAGCCTTTCTGGCATTCTCTGATTTTTTTTTCTTGCAGCTTCAAAATGTAGCCAATCCTATGAGAGGAGATGGGATCCCAAGGGGAGCAGGCAGTTTAGTAGGGATTTGGTGAATCCCACCTGCTGGGTGGGGTGCACTGCTCTGAGCACACGGAATTGTGAGAAGGCTGTGGCTCTGTGAGTGCAAGGATGAGGTTGCACCAATAAAATACACCCATTGCAGGTTCATTTGGAAATGGCCTTTTCTCCAATAAGATGTGCTGAATTCCAGCAGTTCTTATTCCCTGTTGCCCATATAGGAGTGCTGGGGAAGCACAGGAAACATGAAAAGAGCACTGGCATGAGCTGGACTGAGAAGACATCCCCTGCTGGCTTGGTACTGCTCGACCCAGCAGGGAGCTCTGCTGTGACCGGGGGGTGACCCTGGAGCTCAGCAAAACTCAGGCCTTGCTGGATGGAGTCCAGGCCTTCCAGGCTGCCTCTGCTTTCTGCTCCTGTCATGTAGCAGGTCCTTCTGATTGATTTTAGGGTGTTTTCTTTCCAAAAGCACTCTTGGGAGTTTGTTTACTGTGTACTGAGAAGACTCTTGCTGTTGTCATGGTCAACAGTCCATCAGGGAGGATTTGTAAAACGTGCATCCTTGGCCTAGAGCCTCATCAGTGCTTCCTCGGCAATTCTGAGCAGGTCTGATCTCCTCCAGTGCTAACAGGAGGCACTGAGGAGTAGGTTAGGAGAGAACTCAGCCCCAGAGCAGCTCAGCAGTAAATCTTCATCATACCTGGACATGTGAAAACAAAATGAGGTAAAATATGATTCCCCACTGGCATCCTCCCACCCCTGAGAGTGTGGCACAAATCTGATTAGAGCATTTTCAGTCAAATGCATTTGAAACAAAGCTCAGGGCTGGGATTTCTCCTCTCAAGCTAAACAGGGCTGTTGTGGTGTTCCATACATGTCTCTGCCTGCTGAGGAAAATGTGTGCTTTCTACCAAAAACTGAGAACTCAGTATCTCCACATGGAGGTTTCCATGCTTCATCTTCAGAGGTGGGGCTGCTTCCTTCCTCTCCCATCTAGAAAACTCCCCAATGACTTTGGGCTCCCTCCTCCCTGTGAGAGGGAATGTCTATCCCATCCCAGGACCACAGCCAAGGAGAGGCACTGCTGGCAAAAGGAGACCAGGAGCATGAGGGACAGCTGTCCAGCCACACTCCTCTGAGATTTCCATGGATAAATGGCTGAAAATCTGGAGCCAGTGAGTGCTGGGAGTCCCAGCAAGTGTCCCTTAACTTCTGTCTCCTGAGGAGACACAAGATCCCCACGGAGCAGAGCACAAGGGTGCTGGGATCACAGCCCTGAGTGTCCCTGGCAGTGTCTGCACAGTCAGGATGATGGACAGGCATTCCAGGACAGAGACAAAAGGGAAGCAGAGGCTGAGCTAACAGTGGGCATCAGGAATAATTACAGCATTGACTGCTGCTGATCCCCAAAAAGACTGTGGCTGGCACAGGGGCTGGGAGAAGGGAAGCAGAAATCATCTCAGCTCTCTGGCCAGTTTCCCAGTAGATACCCCAGATGCACACTCAATTTTAGGGCATTAGAGGAAGTGGAACCCTTCAGATAATGTCTGTCTTGATATAGAAATGAACAAGTACTCTTCTCGATGAAATAAATCTCCTCTACTTCACACGTTCTGTAAATGACAGTGTTTCCCTGCCCCTTGGCCAGCCAAGTCTCACCATCCCTTGCCAGGTGTGGCTTGTGGTCTCCTCTCAGCACATTCAGAGAAGGTCTGTAGGCAGAAGAGTGTGATCCTTCCCTCTGGCAAGACCTGTTGGAGCCAATGCTTCGTAGGACTGAGCTGACACTCCTGGGAGTTGGAAACTTTCCCATTTGGATCTGCAGCAGTGGTGGGATCAGTAGATCCTGGCTGTACCCACTTGCTTTCCCAGCAGGAAGAAGGAGGGTGCCACGGGCCACAATTCTGGATCACTCAGCAGGTGAAAGAGATGCCAGATGTGACAAGGGCAGTGGCACTGAATGCTTGCCAGGTCCTACAGACCTCTGGGATGAGTCTCCAGCCCAGCTCAGGCCCACAGATCCATAGGGGCACAGCTAGGAAGCAGGGACTGAAGGAACAACCTTCACTCAGTCCCTGTCCCCCTCTCACGTCTTCTTTCCAGGGAACACTCACAGAGGGAGCAGCTGGCCACTTCTCAGGGTAAACTTCACTAAGAAAAGATTGCACTTCCTTCTAGCCCGGCCTCACAGCCTGGGACATTGAATCAGCCCTTTTGCCGAGCAGCTGAAGAGCCCTGCACTGCCAGAAACCTCCTCCCCTGCAGAGGCTGCGAGCCTCTGCCAGCCACAGCCTGGTGCCCTCCTTGGTAAAGAAAACAGAGAAAGCAGCCCACTCAGTGCTCAGCTGTAAGTCAGCTTTTTGGAAGCATTGCACTTTAATAAGGATGCTGTCTTGGGGTGACTTTATGGTGATGCTTCATTCCCTGCTCACCTGCTCTATGCTCAGAGATGTCTGTGGTATGGTCCAGGTGACCCAGGGGTGAGGCTGGCATGGCTTTTGCTGGATTCCTTTTTACCACTTTAGGCAAGAACCTTCTGGGGGGTTTGGGTTTTTTCCTTCCCTTGGCCAGGAGGCTTTTCACCTGCAGATTGTTCCAGCACGTTTTTTGTAGTTTTTCTCTCTCCAGCCCGGGAGTGCTCCGAACACCAGAAAGACTGAGCCAGCAAAAGAAGGGACACCAAACTCTGCCAACTTCACCCACACCAGAAATCCAGCAGGTTCCCAGCTGCTGTGAACTCTGTTCTTCTCCCCTCCCAGACACAAAGAAGGGCAGTCACCATCTTTGCCTCTTGGCCATGCAGTGAGATGAGGTTGGGGTGTAAGGTTCAATTTTCTTTTTTTTTTTTTTCCTGTGCTTTGTGGGTATCTTTCTTTGTTAATAAACATTTTGGGTTTTTTTTTCACTTTCATCCCCTAGCATCTGTGGTATTCACATGCCCTCTGAATAGAGAGAAGCTGTGAGAGAAGCAGAGAAAAGAATGATCATAACAATTCTTATCCCATTTGCTGCTCCTGTGTTTGTGAACATGTGGAATGTGTTGGAAGATTATTTACCTGAAGGAATTTGGTAATTAGATTTTGCTGAGGATTGTTTTGTTTCCTTGGCCACTCACACAAAGCTGTGTCCTCACTGTCAGCAGACAGTCATGAGTTTTCCAGTAGTTAGTTAGTAGTAAGTATGATATTGTATAGTGTAGTATCTCTCTTTAATATAGTTGTATTGTAATATAGTATAGTTTTAATAAAGCGAGTGTTCAGCATTCCGAAGCCTTGGAGTCAGATGTCAATCATTTCCTTCATCAGGGGATCGCCTGATTTTGCTGTAGGTATCCATTTCTCTCCTTGGTAGAAGAAAAGGGATTTATTCAAACCCTCTCTCTTTATGTGAAAACACTCATTTTAGATAATTTTTCTCCTAGAATTTGTCTCCAAGCTGAGACAGATGCTTTGCAGACCAAATCTGAAGTGCAGATCACCTATGGCACTTAAGGCCATTAAAACATCCCCCAGCTTTGACCTCAAAATCTCATACCGGCTCACCTGCGGGTGTTCCCTTTCTTTTTATGTAGCTTTTCCCTGAATTTTCATGGATGGATACATGCAATGTTGGTTCCCTGAAATCTCTGCACCCCAAAATCCCCTTGTTCACAGCCTTGGGGACATTTGTTCAAGCAAATGACCCATTGTGGGCAGCATCCCACCTGGGCCACAGCATCTTCCTGTGCTCAAGAACAGCACCAGAGACCCACAGACAGCACTGAGGGCAAGTCTGCTGGCCTCAGAATTATTCCAAGGCTCCTTCTGACTATGCCCTGCCTCATGTTCCAGCTCCTCCTTGGAGGAGAGGAGCTGTGGATGCTGTTCCCATCCTTCCCACAGCATGCACACACCATCCAAAGGGGATCAGAGCTCTGATTCCACTCCTGCGTTGTTCTATTGTTTTAAAACAGGCCAGCCTTCATCGTCTTCCTCTTCTGCTCCTCCTTGTTGCTTGGAGGTGACAGGCATCACACAGCCCAGAAGAGCTACTGCAACCCAACCTCCCCACCCGAGAGCAGGGCTAACCATCAGCAGTGTGGCAGTCAATCAATGGGCCTGATTAATTAACTCCTAATAAGTTAATCTGAGCACTGAGGCAGAGAGGAGGCCTCCTGGGGACAGCAGTGCTCTCAGGCCTTGCAGGCAGGGGGAGAAAATCGATTCCCTGGCTGCCCCATTTATCACAGCAGAGCACATATGTGGATGGAGCAGCAGTGCTGGATGGATAGAATGCTAGGGCAGAGCTGCATGCAGAGCTGTGTTGTCCTGCTGGAGCACCCTGGGAGGAGGATGAAGTGATAAATAAAAAGAAGATGGAAAAAACACCAAAAACACATAGGAAAGAAGCCTACAAAGAGTACAGGAGAGCCTCTCTCCACAAGGCATTCCAGGAACCATCAGCCATCCCCTGAGCATGTCCAGAATCTTCATGGACTCCTCCACTGCTGTGAGCTCTGTGGCTCCTGAGGCTGAGCAGAGGTGGGTTGCTGCAAACAGGCTGCTTTGGCTGCTGCCTGAGAGGACAGTTTGAAGATACAGAAGCTTTCTGAGAAGTTCTGGCAGCCAGGCTCTGTGAGAGGTGTTGAGCCCAGGCACGTGCTCAGGATTCAGGGCTCCTGGGAACCCATGTCCTCTTGGCATTGCTCATTTCTCTCCTTCCACAGCTGAAAGAGAACATCATACATTTGTACTCCACTGCCCAAATGGCTCCCTGGGACCATTCTAGTCATTTTGACTGTGCCGTGGGGCACAGAAGGTTAGATCCTGAATACATCCCTGATTCCTCATCAGCATGGCCTACTCTGCAGCAGAGAGCAGCGGGGCTTGAAGGAGCAGGATCTCCACTACCCCATAGCTGATTGCAGGATGAAAGCACATTTTCCCCTGCTGTCATTGACCTTTCTTTCTTGATTTCAGTATTTTCTTGTTCTTCCTGCCCTTTCTTCTCTAGCTCTCTGCTCAGTCTCCCTGTGCTCCCTTCTGCTCCTGCCCAGGAGCCAACCTGCCTGCTGTGGACTCGGGTGACTCTTTGTCATCCCCAGACTCCAGTGTCCCACACCAGGGACACACCAGACCCCTGGCAGCCTGCTGCTCTCCCATGCCTCTTGGCTTGATTCGCAGTCCTGGCTTGACCAAAAGAGCCGCTCAATCATCTTTGTCCCTGACTGAGGTGCTGTGCTCTCCTCTTTCAGCATTACTACCCTTGCTCAGCTCTGTCCCTTCCATGCCAGACCACAGCTCTGGGCTCAGTCAGTTTAGGAGGCTCCAACAGCCTGCTCTGCTTTGGCTGAGCTGTCTGAGTTTGTGCTCTGTAGCTCCCACATGATTAACCAGCTGCACAGAGCCCTCTTCTGTTCCTGGGAGACACTGACAAAATGCTCTTCTCTCTCCCACCACTTCCCTTCCTCCTTCTCCTGCACAGCTTTGTGCCAGGTCTGCTCTCTGCCAGCTCCATTCTGCTCTGTTGATGGCTCCCATGGTGTTTCCTTTGGAGGATCTTTTCTATTCCTTTCTCAAGTTCCTCATGGCTCTTCTCCTGGTCCCTTCCCCCTCCACACCTCACCTGCAGCCACACATAGAGTGGACTCTTGAGCAAACATTTTATCTCAGGCCTTTAATGTTTCCTGAGGAATACCAGGCATCACTCATGCTGATTATCACATTCAAACTCATCTGAAAACTCTTCACCAGGGCACCCACCTGGGGGGGGTGAGGTGCCCAGGAGGTGACAACTTGTGCTCATGTGGAGGAGAACAAACCTGACAGCTCCTGCTGGGGCTCTGGGACTGGACCCCAACACTGGGCTGCACATGGACAGGTAATGTGCCATGACTGGAAATTCAGAGCCTGGCACCTGTCATGCCTCCCTGGGTGACTCTTTGCCCAAATCTGCTGATTTGTGATTGCAATGCTAAGTGCTTTAGAGCACAGTGTAAGGTCTGGTGAGCACTGCAGCATCTGGGCTAAGAACATGTTTTTACAACCAGCAAGGTTTGATTTAGCAATTACAACAATAATCTTTTAGTAATTCACATTTCTGTGAGCTGGTGAATGGGTGGTAAATGTGCCAGATCCCTTCAGGCGTGTTTTTGTTGTTAGCATTCAAAGTATTTAACCATGTGCACTATGTCTTGGGTTGCCAGTTGAATTAACTGGGTTTTTTTGGTTTTGTTTTGGTTTTTTTTTTGTTTACTTACATAACTTGCACTTCTTAATCAGGATTGTCACAGACAGCCACCAAGTCATGTACAGAGAGGCTTTGTGGAATAATCACTCAAATTAAACTGCTTTGTGAATACCAGAATGTTTAAAAAATAAATAAATGTTTGGATGCCCAACTTCTTGTGCAGACTATCAAACATCTGTGAACAGGAGTGTACCACATTTAGGGTTTTGTCTTACATATTTATTCAGGAACACAATTTTTTTCCTGTTTTATGCAAATCCAGCTTGCCTGGCTGCTTGCAGAGAAGATCTGTGAAGGATTTTTTAGGATGGGCTTGTCAGAAACTCGCTTTGAAAGATAGCAAAAATCTAAGCAAGCCATTATTCACTCAGCTTTCCACACTCCAGCAGTAGCAAAAGCACAGAATGTCTCTGAGGAGCCACCCAAGAGGGCTGGAAATCCCTTGGATCCCTCTCTCCAGGCTGATGTCTCTGCAGCATCTCCATGCACATCAAATGCTGCTGGCTCAGGGCATTTGTTCTTCCCCCTTCCTCACATTCACTATTTCAAGTTCTAGCATGACAAAGGACCTTCACAATGTGCTCAGTTTCCCTCCGTCAGCACCGACAGCCACAAACTCTGGTCGTGGGTCCAGTGAGTGAAACCCAGACATGTTTTTGGGGGCTGTCATTTCAGAGGAGGAAGAACAGTCACACGTTTGCAGCTTGGGTAGGCTGGGGGGCCCTGCAGTGTCTGTAAGGCTGCAGGAGGTGGTGTGAGGGTGCTGTGCCCCGGGCTGAGCTGGTCACTCGCTCTGGGCACGGCCACATCAGGACAGGTCACAGCAGAGTGAGCAGATTATGGGGATGTGCCATCCAGACAGGGCCATGATTGATAAATGTGTCCATAAAAGCTGTTCCTTAAGCCAAACAGGCTAGAAAACATCAAAATAGTTTTGATTTTGGAGACACCGGTGGCTGGTCTCAGAGTGCCTGATCTCGAAATACGTTTTGACCAGTAACCTTCATGTTCCAGCAGCAGCACATTCATCCAAACCCAATGAGAAGTTTGTCTGCAGCGTCTGCACACCACAAACAGACATTTGATCACGGAATCATTTTGGTTGGCAAAGATCAAAGCCAAGGCCCTTCTGTTTTAACTGTATCAAATATGATTGTTTCACTCCTTATTTTGCTATTAAAAAAGTGGCAGCACATGGAGAGCACATGAGCCACCATCCCCAAGTCCAGCACCACCATTAATGGTTTCAGGGAGCTCATTTTCCCTCCAGGAGAGGCCGTTTCTTCTCAGTGCTGCACAGGTGTGTACAGCGTGGTGGCTGCTGGGTCACACACCAGCAGGTTTCCAAAAGCTTCTCCACCTCAGCCCTGCTCAGCTGTTCCTGCCACCTCTTCCTGGACTCCCAGGAAGGAAGGAAGGAAGGAAGGAAGGAAGGAAGGAAGGAAGGAAGGAAGGAAGGAAATGTAGTTTTTCCAAGTACTTCTTGATTTCCACCTCCTGCATCTCCAGATGCTCATGAAGCATTTGAAAATAACATCACAATAACTTTCTTTGTCTTTCCAGTTTTGAGAGGGAAAGCTTGATTAGTTCTAATTTTATGCATATGTCTGCCTCCTCACTCCTGCCCTTCTCCACAGGTCCGTGCCTGTTTGTGTTTGTTCAGAGAAATAATGCAGTGAGGGAAATTACAGTTCAAAAGATGAACTTTGTAGTTGGATTTGAAGAGGGCCGAGCCTGTAGCCACACTTCTCCACTGGGGTAGGGATATACACAGCCTGTGGCCACACTCTGATCTCTCTCTCACTGCATAATCACAGCAGAGGTAGCAACTGTCATCTTCATCCCACTGAGTATTTTAATGTTTGCTTTTCTTTTTCTCCCAGTGTCCCACAGAGGCAATTAAACAGAGCAGGAATTAAACAGGGCTCGCAGCAGGTCTGCATTTCCATGAGGACATTCTTAATGAGGGTTTCCTTGATGAGGCCTTTGGTGGAGACTCCTCTGCATGTCCTTGGTGAGGTACAGCACAGTCCCATCTTCCCAGTCAGTGAGAGTGGAGTCACTCCTGTCCCTGGGTCACATTTCCTTTGGGAAGCTCTGCAGGGCTCCAAGCTGTGGGCACACACAGTGCGTGGAGAGAGGAAATGTGGGAGTTCCAGCCAGGAGCAGGACGTGGCTCCAGGGCGAGCAGAGCTTGCTGCCTGCATGCCAGGGCAACGTGGGATGAAATATCTGGCATTTATTTCCAACACACAGAAGTCAGAAGTTGTCCATTCTTGTCCAGTTGTCTCCAGCAGTGCTACCATTGCCAAGGCTGGGCAGGAGCCTCCCTCAGCCCCAACCCTCAGTGGCCTTCCCTGTGCTCTTTGTGTGCCTCAAGCACAGCATGTCATAGAATCACAGAATCATGGAATCATTTGGGTGGGAAGGGACCTTAAAGCCCGTCCAGTCCCACCCCCTGCCATGGGCAGGGACACCTTCCACTGTCCCAGGCTGCTCCAAGCCCTGTCCAGCCTGGCCTTGGGCACTGCCAGGGATCCAGGGGCAGCCACAGCTGCTCTGGGCACCCTGTGCCAGGGCCTCACCCCCTCAAAGGGAATATATTCTTCTTAATATCCAAATTAAATCCGCCATCCTCAGCTTAAACCCACTAAAGGGAATATATTCTTCTTAATATCCAAATTAAATCCGCCATCCTCAGCTTAAACCCACTACCCCTTGTACTGTCTCTGCAGGCCTTTCCAGTAAGTCCCTCTCCAGCCTCTTTAGGCCCCTTTAGGCACTGGAAGGGGCTCTAAGGTCTCCCTAAAGCCTCAAGAGGCTGATGCACAACATCACTCCTTCCCCAGCCACGGGGGTTTGTGCTCACCCAGCATTTCTCACTGGCTCCTGCTGAGCCAACCCAGCAGCCCCACTGAGGAGCCCAACACACCATTCCCAGCCACTTGCACTTGAACCTGTGCTAAATATTCCAATGCACTCTAATTGAGGCTAATGGAGCTGGAAGTGCAGGTCTGGCAGCAATATGTCACCACACATGTGCCAGATGGTTCCCATCACCATCCTCAGGGGCCTCTTCTCACCCACTTATCACAGCTCTGACCAGCCCCAGCCCCGTCTGCTGACAGCAGCACGGGGGAGCAGCTCAGCAGAGAGAGGAGCCACAGGACAGTTGCATTTCCAGTGGGATTTGGGGCTCTGCAGGGAGCAGTGATGGTGTACAGCGAGCAGAGACCTGGCCAAGGTGTCCTGTCTTCCCTTTCTCAGAATGTGCAGGGCACGGCAAGCCACCAGGATGGGAGGATGAGGGATGGTCTGTTGGTTCTGTGGACTGCAAATTCTAAGGATATTTTTTTTTTTATTGACAGGGAAAACTTAAAAAAATTTAAACTTCTCCAGAATGTCTCATTCTTATGAAAATCTTTTAGCCCAAATCTGAAGGTAGGACAGCATCATTTTTCTGATGTTTCGTGGTGTGTGCTGGAGAGGACCTTCCATCCCACTGGGATGTGGGAACACAGAAAGTGCAGAATTCAGTGTAATGGCAAGAAAATGAGGGTGTCAAGGGACAGTTCTGGGTCTGGTGATTTTGCATTTTGATTGAAGTGTTTGTGTTAAAAATTTAGGTATTCCACAAAGCAAAAAGCACCATTTTAGTAATAGATCAAAATCTGGGTCAGCCCCATGACCTGATGCGCTCATTGGGAGCCTGTTCCTTGTTCAAGGCAGGGCTCCAGATGACAGGAAAAACCCCTGGAAAGGAAGGCACAGGAGACAGCTTGCTCCAGAAGTGCTGTGTGAATCTGAAATGCCAGTCCAGGCTCCCCTCCTCTGCTGCAGGTTTGGGCACAGTGCTCCAGAGAGAACCCCACAGAACAGCCCCACCTCGCTCAGGGCTCCTACACACTTTGCTTCACTCAGGCAAGATGTTCTACTCCTTGAATGCCACCCGACAGTTCATTTCTCAAAAGATGCTAATTGCTGCTGATTGGTTTATTAGCTTGCTGCCAAAAATCCATAATTTTCCTAGGAAAGGCAATACCAGGCAGATGCTGCTTGATGTGAGACCTGCAGGGCTTAACCCTTCATGCTGTGCAGTATGAACACTCTGAGAGCCAGGGCTGGCTCTGTGGCCCTGCTGACCACACATTATACCCACAAATCATCAGCACCCGAGCTCAGGGTGGCAGAGACAGCTCTGCTGGCTTCCCTGAAGAGCAACGAAAATGCTCAGCTCAGATTTTGGTTTTCCATTTCCCTTCAAGCCTGTGCATATCCCAAGCTGAGTGCTCTGCAAATACTCACTTTATAAAGACCTGTGAGTACCTACATTCTACATTTCCAGTAAAATCCTTGTCCCTGTGTTCTGCTTTCCCAGATGGGCTGCAGCTCCACAGAGGGACACTGGGAGCACTGGCTGGTGTCTGGTGACTGATTGTCCCCAGCCATTTTCTCTCCAGACCTTTCCCTTTGCTCCTTTTCCTGGTCCAAAGGAAACTCTGGATGCACTGGGCCATTAATGGATTTGCCAGGAGCCCTGTCCTGCTCATTCCCAACTTTTCAACAACTATGGTCCTGCCCACCGCGGCTTCCTGGCCTGCTTCCCTCTATCCTTCTCAAAGACAGTGATTCTCTTCCTTTTCTATCCCTGTCCATCCCAGCTTTCCTCCCTGGCCTCATCAGCCTTCTAGCACACAGCATCACCAGCTCCACACCCTCCCAGCCCACGCTCTGTGCCACAGCCCCAGCAGCCAGGTCTCTGCTTCCCAGGCTCAGAGGTGCAGTGATGTGGGGAGGAGTTCTAGGATTTGATGGGAATGCAGTGGCAGGAGTGCAATGTGTCCTGCCGTGGCTCCTGCCACACAAAGGCTCCTGAAAGGCTACACCAGGTTCTCTGGCTTCATCCAGGACACTTCCAGGGCTTGTTCCCAGAGCCTTGGACCTCCATGGTGTCTCCTCTGAGGTGTTCAGCAGCTCCAAGTCCTGCAGGATCACCAGAGAGGCAGTGTGGGTGTTCCCAGGTAGACTGGCTGCAACAGCACCTCTGCTGAAGGGAGGTACTCCCATCACCCCAGCTTGATCCATTCCATCTCCTCTTTCTGGTTGAACAGTGGAAATCTTGCTTCCAGACAGGAAAAAGCTGCTCAGGAGCATTCAGATGGTTTCAGTGGATTTCTCTTTCAAGATCAAAGATCTTGATTTTCCTGGGAACTCCCAAGAGATCAAATTCACCTTCCCCCTGGCACAGGGCTCCTTGGCACATCAGAGACCAAGGTTTGCTCTTGTGCTTCCACATGAGAACCAATGCCTTCCACTGCCTGAGGTCTCCCAGGAGCTCACCCCCTGCAGGTGGCAATGCCTTGGCTTTGAATCTCAAATCTTTATCTTTTCGTTAATTTTTTTGGCAGCAGCCCTGACCTCCCCTGGCTGTGTGTCCCTCATATATGTTGGTGTGCAATTTATCTCTCCTGAGTCGCGGACATCTTAACCCCTACAATTCCTCATTTTCCAGCATGGCCCTATTCCCTCTGTGCTCCTCAGGGTGCAATCCCCCACTGGGTAATTGCAACCTGCATTTTTGTTTCCAGACAGTGACCTTGCATCCAGTAGGATTGTGCTGCACCTTGTCTGATTGCATGTCCCGAGCCCAGCCAGGCAGATTGATTGTCAACTATTTACTTCAGCCATTCACTCTTCATTATTCACAGTGTGAGGTTCATCCCATAAATGAGGGAACTGGCTGGAATTGCTCTTTATTGGTTTTATTCCGTGATCATGTTCTGAAGCTCTTATAAACAGGAGGAGGGAAATTACAGGTGTATCACAATAGCCACACAAACATGTCCTGCATCAATTTATTTTAGTGAAGACATGCTTTCTGGAGCTGATTCAAAAATTAGACTGGAAAAAGTCCTGTGACCTCCCTTTCTCTTTTTTCCCCCCTTTTCATAGCTGATGATCATTTTCTTATAGCAAACAAATACCTGTATGTGAGAAACGTCCAACCACACTGATGTGCACCTGGGTGTTTTGAAGATTTTTATGTTTGTGAAGAAAAAAAAACTTTTTAGTGAAAAGCAGGTCCAGAATACTCTGATCTCACTTGGAGTGCCACTGCCCCTTGTCTTCCGTCTGCCACCACAGAGGTAGCAACTGAGCCCTGTGGAGCCTTCCAGCTCCTTCTGGTTCTGTCACTTCCATCAGCTTCTCATTTCTTGGCTTTTTGTGACAACACAGAGAAGATCCAAAAGTTTTCCCGTTCAAAAATAAGGTACCTCAGGGGCTGATTCACATCCAAGAGCAAATGTGAGGAGGTGCCTTCATCCACCAGCTGGCCAAGGGAGGAATGATTGGGCTCTTGAAGCAATTCCTAGGAAATGAGCAGGGAGGGAGTGTTCAATTAGCAGCACTCACAATCCCATTAAGTGGCTATGCTGGTCTGTGCTGATTGGATCTGGGCACAAACATGAGGAACAGATATCCTCCCTCCCAAGGAGCTATGGCCAAACTGATTTAATGTTCACTCAGCAAAACTCCTTCCAAAAAGCCCTTTTCTTCCCAGAGAAGCCACTTTTTAAAGTGATGTGTCTGAGTGGTTCAGCTTAAATCCCCAGCACACTCAGATGCCTTTGCAGCCATCAGCCACCACTGTTCTTCACTTAAATCATGCTGAGCACAACCCAGAAATGCCAGAGCAATGGATGGTAACGCTGGATTTGCACATCTGTAGTGCACAACTCCACTGGGATTGGAATTTGTAGGCATAATGAGAATATCCAATTAGCAGTGTTAACACTGACATATTTGGCAAAGGACATTACTACACTTCCTACCACAGGGCTGAGCCAGTTTGTAACTGTGGAGACTGAGGTGGGAGGAGTCCTAGAGATGCTCTGTCAGCACAGGAGCTGCTCTGCCAGGCAGGGGACACTGTTTCAGACAGCCTGGGGCCTGGCCATCCCCCAGGGACACTCTCAGCCTTAGGTGAAGGAGTGTCTGGCAGGATGTGGAGCTGGTGTTGCTGTCTTCAATTCATATTTTCTTCATTTTCACTATGTGATGTTCATTAAGGGTTTTACTGACAAGGTTCCAATAAAAGTTTATAAGTTACACCAAAAAAATGCAATTTTATAAAGGCTCTGTCCAAAGCCTGGGGAATGTTGCTGCAGCTCTTCCACTCAGAAGCCAACATCTCTGCCTGGGATTTGCAGTGGTTTGGGGGAGAACCCTCTGGTTGCACTGAAGGTCTCGTAGGAGGCAGGGAGTGCTGCTGCCACCACCTTCCTCTTCACTCTGCTCTTCCCTGTGCCTCAGGGCTCAGCTGGAGCTACTCAGGATATTCTCAAGTTTGCTCTTCCCTCCTGGCTGAGTTCTTCATCACAAACTTCATCAGCCGGACACACAGTGTAATTTCTCCTAAAAGCCATTAATTTTCTGGCTTGAGGACCAACAAGGATCATTCTCCTTGGACACTCTTGCACTGGGGACCCCCCTGGAAAGGGCACAAGACCAGCTGAAGTGCAATGATGCCACCCCAGCCAGTTCAGCTAGTGCTGCTCAGCCCTGGGTGCCGGCAGGAGGGAGCAGCAGGTCCCTCTCCTCTCGCATGAAGGATATTTGAGGCCAGGCTGGAGGCCATGTGCTCGGAGGCAGTTGATCTCTGCACGCTGAGCCTGGCCAGGTTCTCACCCATGGACAACCCTGGCCAAGCCCTGGGTGGCCAAGGAGGAGATTTCCTTGTCCCCACATCACAGCACATTGCTTGGGACCACAAGCAGGTGGTGTCCTGCAGGACATCTGACAGAGGTGTCAGGAGGACACGTGTTTCCCTTTTCCTGCCCTGTGTGGGACAGCTCTGCCCTGGTGTGGAAACCCAGAGCTGGGTGTCTTGGGGCTCTGGTGACAACAATGTCCTTCATCAAATCAACTTCCCTCTTGTGCTCTTTTTGTATCACAGAGTCATTAGGGTTGGAAAAGACCTCCAAGATCATCAAGTGCAGCCTTTGAAGTCCAGGCCACGTCCCTGATCTTTCCGCACCCACAGAGGCAGATGGAGGGCATCCTTTAGGTGTGCCTGACACTGTGTCAGAGAAGGGCTGGTTTTGTGTCATGTTCTCTGCAGCACAGCAAACAGCAGCCGTGCTTAGCAAATAGATTAACACCTTTGTTTACTCATGAGACATTTATGATGAATTTCAGTTGTGCTTAAAAAACCAGACAAACAGTAAACTGAGCATGAATAATGATTTTGATGGAGTGTTGGAAGAGTCTTTCCTTCTACAAATGTACAGAATTCAAATCACCAGGAAGGAGCAGGAGGTGTTTTTATGTGCTGATTTAGCACAAACTCCAGGAGCCCCACAAGGCTGTGTGCATGTTGCGAGGAGTGCCTGCTGGAAATGGCTCTGGTGATCCCAGTGATCCGCCTGAACTCTGTGTCCTCCTGGCACCACTGAGCTTGATGACAGGTGACAGAAAGGTCTGCCCGTGGCTGTGTTGGTTGGTTGTTAAAACACGGATGGATATCAGCCCTCACTTTCTGCAGCAGCCCAAAGAGATGTTGCAGCTCTAGGAGTTTAACAAGTGTTTGTAGCACTCGTCCAAACAAGCAGAGGAGTCCTGCCTGTCCCTGTGGTGCCTTGGAGTGTGAGTGACAAGCAGGACACTGAAGGATGGATTTACATGGTAAGCCCTCTTCCCTGAGGATTTTGGGTCATGATAGAGGCACTGTAAAACCCAGTCCTCATGCCCTGGGACTCCTCATATAGACACCTTTGGGGACAGCTGAAATTTCAGGGGTGAAAACCATTTCAGACAGAAAGGAAGAAAATTGTGGATGACAGAAGTGTTTAATGTAACCAATCCTTAAACATACAAAACAAAATTTCCTCCAAAGTCTTACTGAGCCACCAATCACAGCACAGCAGAGAGAGGGGCCATGCAGCCCTCCCGGCTCTGCCCTCTGCTGCTGTGGCTGAGGGGACTCCTCCAGCCAAAGGGACATGACTCTTCTTCCCAGGAGAGGGCCTCATCCCTCCTGTCTTTAAAACAGTGGGACACAGAGCCCGGGAAAGACAAGTGGTTCTCAATATATTTGCACTTCTGTTGCATCTCCCTCTTAGTGGAGGATCTGATTTATACATTTGTTCCTTCTCAACCAGCAAACAGTGTAGGCAACATTCAAACATGCTCCTCTGAGGCTGGAGAATCCCCAGCACTCTTGTGATGCACTTTTGGATGGGACAATATTCAGATATTAAGAAACAGCTGCAGATTCTCTGATCAGAAATGTCCGCAAACTCTGATGGTCCTCAAGACAGGAAATTAATGGCTTTTAGGTGAAATTACACTCTGTGTCCAGCTGATGAAGTTTTTGCCTGGCACTCAGCTAGGAGGGATAGGAGGGAAGAGCAAACTTGAGAATATCCTGAGTAGCTCCAGCTGAGCCCTGAGGCACAGGGAAGAGCAGAGTGAAGAGGAAGGTGGTGGCAGCAGCACTCCCTGCCTCCTACGAGACCTTCAGTGCAACCAGAGGGTTCTCCCCCAAACCACTGCAAATCCCAGGCAGAGATGTTGGCTTCTGAGTGGAAGAGCTGCAGCAACATTCCCCAGGCTTTGGGCAGAACCTTTATGAAAGTGCAATTTATTTTGTGCAAATTATTAACTTGAGTTGAAACTTTGTCAGTAAAAC
This sequence comes from Onychostruthus taczanowskii, assembly GCF_017590055.1. Classification (NCBI taxonomy): domain Eukaryota; kingdom Metazoa; phylum Chordata; class Aves; order Passeriformes; family Passeridae; genus Onychostruthus; species Onychostruthus taczanowskii. The sequence goes on from NW_024504122.1 coordinate 4,662,381, forward strand.
CCTTAATGAACCTCAAATGCTAAAAATAATAAAAATCTTAATTGAAGAGAGCAAAATGAGCTTTGCACTGGAACATAAACCCCAACGAGGAGCTGTGTGCTTTTACAGCTCTCAGCTCACACAGGTACCCTGGTTTAAAGGCACTTTGGCCACACTGCTCCCAGGAGTGCAAGTTCTGGGTTTCCAGCTCTTAGTCTGGGGTTTAAGTGAGGACAAAAGCCAGTGCTTGCCTGTGCAGGCTTGAAAGGGAGCAGCTGCTGTGAGGTGAGGAGAGAAATGCCAGCAGCTGGAATCTGGGTGTCTTGAGTGCACCAGGGGTTACCAGCCTGGGAAGTCTCATTTAAAGTGTTTCAATCTCTACAGAGTGTGAAATGTCTCACTTTGGAAGGTATAAGCCATGAAACCCTGAGGTAGCTGAAAGTTGAGGGCACAGTTTGAAGAAAGCTTTTTTTGTACTGTTCTGTTCCTTTTCCTGTTTGTCTGCATTAAACCATGTTTGGTTTCTTAACCCCTGTGGCATCATCAGCTTCAGCAGTAGGAAGTCCTGAGGCCAGGAGGGAGGGAATAAATTTGGATGTGTCAGAGAGATTATCAAGAGTGGGGTCATCCTCAACCTTGGGCTGTAGGTAACATTTTGGTGAGGAAAGGAAAGCTGACAAAGACAGCAAGGAGCACAGGGAGAGACATGAAAGGGAGCTGGAAGATGTCAGAATGGCTATTGGACATAAAGTTCTAATAGTTTATAAAAATAACAGCCTGGAGCTTAATTTCTCTTGAGAGCTCTTATTTGGAACACAGAACATTGAAATAAAAGGCAATAAAACTCAGATCAGAAACCCTGACTTCCCATCCACCCAATATTGCAGCAGTCACAGGGCACTGGACTGAGGCTGTAGTCAAAGCAGTCACTTTGCAATATGGCAACTGTTCCACCTGGGAGAGGTCCTTCCAGCTCTGGGACAGCCCCTTCCACCACTGAGGTCTGGGCACCTGAGGGGCACTGGCAGCAGTAAGAACTTCTGACTCTGGCACAGGAACAAGACTCCATGAGCCTTGGGATATCTTCTCCCTGATGATGTCCAGGGAAGATTCTCAATCCCTTGGACATTTCCTGTGGTGCACAAGACACCAGGGTTTCCTGGAGACCTTTTAACCAAACATCCAGTGCTGCCTGTGACAGCAAGGACAAGAAATCAAGCAATTCTGGAAGGTTTTTTGCTATTCATTGTCACATTAGTGTCCCACTGGAGTTTGCTTCCTTTGCTGCACCAGTAGAACTTGTCTCTTGTGGGAAGTTTTCACTTGCATGGCTTCAATTTACCCCAGAATCACAGAGTCACAGAAAGGTTTGGGTTGGAAAGGACCTTAAAACCCATCTCATTCCACCCCTGCCATAGCAGGGACACCTTCCACTGTCCCAGGCTGCTCCAAGCCCTGTCCAGCCTGGCCTTGGGCACTGCCAGGGATCCAGGGGCAGCCACAGCTGCTCTGGGCACCCTGTGCCAGGGCCTGCCCACCCTCACAGGGAACAATTCCTAATTCCCAATATCCCATCCATCCCTGCCCTCTGGCAGTGGGAAGCCATACCCTGTGCCCTATCCCTCCATGCCTTGTCCCCAGTCCCTCTCCAGCTCTCCTGGAGCCCCTTCAGGCCCTGGCAGGGGCTCTGAGCTCTCCCTGGAGCCTTCTCCTCTCCAGCTGAGCACCCCCAGCTCTCCCAGCCTGGCTCCATTGACCTGGATCAAGAGAAGAGGCGGTCATTTACCTCAAGATTGTGGACAAGTACCTCTGCAGGCTCCTGAGAAGCAAGAGCTTGACAAGTTTGTGCCCGGGTTCCAAGGGGGATGCTGAGCTCTGAAGGCAGATGCACACAAAGCAGGGTCTGTACTGCTGAGCATCACCCAGGAGTGCCATTCCAAATGGCTCCATCCTACCCTGCCAGCTGTCCAGGTGAAGGCATTCCCTAACATCATCCCAGAGCACAGAACAGGAGGCATTTCAGAAAAAGGACAGGTCGGTCTGAAAACCCAGCAGTGGTGTTGGTTAGAATTATTTGTGGGACAGTGAAAGAACAAATATTATTCCAGACAAACTCCTAAATATATTTTTTCCATTGTCAAAGTAACAGCCCATTTTTCAAAAGGAGGTGCTTGATGTTTAGGAAAGAAGGATGATGGCTGCAAAGCATTTTCAGTCAAAGGCAGAAAGACCTGTCCCTAATGAGGACAAACACTCATGTCACTCCTCTTCAACATCTTCATCAACTTGCCAGACAATGTTCAGTGCACTTGTGAAGTCCCAGAAACTTCTGTCATTGTTCTCATGAGCTGGAATAATTCCAGTTTGGGAAGATGGTCCTCAGCCAGAGCTCAGCAAAACATGTTTGTCTGGACTTCTCTCTGAATTTCTCCACCTTTCAAACCTTCCCCTGAGGAAAAATCAATTTTTGCCTTCATTCTCAGCAGCTCCCATCAAGGAGGTGCTTTTAGCCCAGCCCCAGAGAAGCTGTTGCCAAGTGCTCCAACATCCCAGGCTCTTTGTCTCTGAAACAAAGGGAAATGCAGTTATGTTGACATGTTTTCACTAATATTGTCTGCACTGATTATTTGCAGCTTTTAACCTTTTCTTCTTCACTGTGTTTAATTTTCTCATCCAATAACTCTTCAAGGTCCTCCTCATTGTTGCTGTTCCCTAAGAGACGCTGTGTTCCAGGCCACCTTTCCCCAGGAATCATATTTCCACAGTTCTTGTTGGCTCATCTCCACAAACAAAGAAACGGGGATGGAGCCCAAGTAACGCAGAGAGTGAACACAGCACTCAAACCCAGCTCCTCCCAGGCATAGCCGAGCACAGCTGGCAGCCATCCTGATCCATCCCGGGCCATCCTGGTCTATCCTGGTCCAGCTGTCTCACAGTCCAGGCAGGAGCAACACTCCAGACAGATTCCCAGGCTGAGAAGGATCCCTGCCTGAGAGCAGTGTGATTCCAGAAAGGCATTTGGGGATTGCACAAGGCAATTGATGCCATGGGTTTTGAAACAAATGATGATGAAGTTGAATGCCTATGGGTAAGAATTAAAGGGAAGGCCAACAAGGCTGATATCCTTCTGGGAGTCTGTTATAGTGATTGCAGATGGGGAGAAGGCAAAGAGCTTAACACCTTCTTTGGCTCAGTCTTTAGTGAGAAGATGGCTTGTCCTCAGGACAAATGTCCTGCTGGGCTGGTAGTATAGCTCCCTGAAAGGTGGGTGTAGTCAGGTGGGGTTGGTCTCTTTCTCCAGGCAACAACTGACAGAATGAGAGGACACTGTCTCAAGGGAAATTTAGGTTGGATGTTGGGAAAAAGTTCTTTACAGGAAGGGTGATAAAATACTGGAATCATCTGCCCAGAGAGGTGGTGGAGGCACCATCCCTGGATGTGTTTAAAAAAAACCAAACTGGATGTGACACTCAGTGCCAGGGTTTAGTTGAGGTGTTAGGGCTGGGATGGACTCAGTCTTAAAGGTCTCTTCCAACCTTGTGATTCTGTGTGTGATTTGGGGATGTTTAGAGGAGGAACAAAAGGCAGGGAGTGGAAGGCAGTGCATGAGAACTCAGTGTCCCATACACCCTTTTGTGTGAAGGGTTCTGAGCAACAGGAGCAGGGGGATGGAACTCTGGAGCTCCTATTTCTCAGTGTCAGAAACTAGGGAGACCTGAGATCTAAGGGCAGCTACTGGGAAACTGTCTAAGCACAGCTGCTGCAGGGATCTGTACAGGATATATGCAAGTATGTAAATTCTCCACTGCTGCTGTTTCATGCTGGTCATGAAACAGCATGCTCACTTGGGACCTGGGAACAAGAACCTGCAGCTGCTTCACCTGTGTTGGGCCACTGGACAGAGAAACCTCTCACAAACCCATCCTTATTTCTGCATGCAAATTCCTTTTCTTGCTGGTCTTTGCTGTTTCTCCCAGTACAGGATGCAGGAACTCTGTACTGCTCTTTCAGACTCTCCCAGTTTACATCTGCTGTCCATCCCAGTGCTGTGGCCTTGGAGTCAATATTTTGGGGAGTTTAGTCCCCAAGTTTGTGCTGATGTCACTGAGCCTGTTTAGGCTGTGGTGTGACACTAACAGAGAAGAGTTATTCCCATGTACCACTTCCACATGGGAATAATCCAGTATTTTTCCTGCTGTACTGTGCTACAGAACCTGCAGGACTTGATACCACACACAAAGATTGGGAGCGCTCCCAGTGATTCGGGCACAGCCTCCTGCACAGAAGGAACACCTGCTCAGCCACATTCACCACCTACACCATGTCATTTGTGTCCCCTCCAGCCCAAAGAGCAGGTCCTGATCCTCCAAGAACCTCCTAGAACCTGGCCCATCCTTTTTGTTCTGCAGTCCTGCAAGTTATTTCATGCCATGTTCCTGAGCTCTGATCCAGGATAATAAAGATTCATTTTAGCTTAAAAGTCAAAAATACCCACATATACACACTTCACACCTTCTACAGCCTGAAAGCCCATCAGTTATTTCCTTTACCTTATCACAAACCTGTTCACTCCAACATTTCCTCTGTGCACTTCTCCAGAATCTCCAAACCTGCATTTCCAACTAACTGCTTTGTAAAGTTGCTGTACTTTCTTTGTTCTCTGAGCTTATTCCATTTTCCCTTTATACAAAAAGTTGCAAGAACAGCAGCTGCCTCAGCTAGCTGAAGCAGTCAGTATCACCATCTGCCTTGAAGTCCATCAAGAATCCATTTCCCTCCCAGCATCGTTCTCTTCCAATACTTGTACAAACACTTCATATCACCACTCCACAATCCTCCAGCAATAGTTTTCTGATTTCATTGTTCCAAGGGGTCATTCTCAGCTGCATTTACACAGCCCAGGAGTCTCAGCTGAGGGCTCCTGTCTGGTCAGATTTGGTTTTGTGTTCATTTGGCACAGCCTGGTAGCAGGGGAGGACCACAGAAGTGGCTTCTGTGATAAGCTGCTGGAAGCTTGTCTGACAGAGCCAACCTCTGATGGCTCTGAAGATGGACATGCGGCTGGCCCAATTAGAGAGGCTGGTAATGCCTCTGTGATGGCATTTCTAAGAAAATCTAAACAGTGGACATGCGTTTTTTTTCCCAGGGGTAGCATGACACCACTGCTGGGGGCATCTCAGTGCAGTCCACAGCAAGACTTGCCTGCCTGGTCACCCCTAGACAGCCATGCTGGGGGCAGAAGGGCAGGGACGGGTGGTGACAGTGGCTTCCCCCTCCCAGTGCCCCACATGAGGAGAGGCATTAAATAATGCCAGCGCCATTGGCCACATAGCCAGTGGCAAAAACATGGCAAGGAATTCCCTGGCACAGAATTTAATTGAAATTGGCCTCTCGGCGCTGCGGGATCCTGCAGGAATTTCTGAATTGGTGGAACTTGTTGACAGTGGTACCTACAGGCAGCAGTTTTTTTCTACTCAGAGAACAGGAGGAAGTGAGGATACGTGAGGGAAAAGAACATGGCAGCACCAAAGCCAGTGGAAAAAGAGGCAGAGGAAGTGCTCCAAGTGCCAGAGCTGAGATTCCTCTGCAGGCCATGGTGAGACTGTGGTGAAGCAGGCTGTCTCGGGGGATGCAGAAATCCACTCGCAGCCTGTGAGAGAAGAGCTCACACTGGAGAGGGTGGATGCTGGAGAAAGCTGTGATCCAGTGGGAGACCCACATGGAGAGAGAGGGCCCCAGCTCCCAGAGAGAGGGAGACAGAGCCCTTGCTTCCAAGCTAGAGCCGCCCATCCGTAGAGAACTGCACCCCGTGGATGAGTGACCCATGCCACAGCAGTTTTGGGAAGACTTTGCCCACGGGAGGGACTCACTTTGCAGCAAGTTTGGCAAGACTGCTGCTGGTGAGATCAGAGCCACACTGGAGAAGTTCACAGAGAACTGTCTCCCGTGGGAGGGACCCCATGGCACAGCAGAGGAAAGACTCCTCTCCCTGAGTGAACAGAAGATCTCGAGTGATGAACTGACCAAAACCCCCATGCCTTGTCTCCCTGTGCTGTCAGTGGGAAAGAGGGCAGGGTTGGGGGGGAAAAAGGTGTTTTAAAGGCTTATTTTACTTCTCATTATCCTCCTCTGACTCTGTTAATAATAAATTTACTTTATATCTTTAAATTAGAACATATTTTGCCCTTAGAGTGTTTTCTCCCAGTCCTTATCTCAACTCATGAGCCCTTTGTTAATTTTTTTGCTGTAGTAGAAGGTGAGTGAATGGCTTTCATTGGTGCCTGGCATTTGGCCAGTGTCAAGGCATGACAGGTCTCAATACTCAGAGGATCTTTCTATCACTTCCACTCTGCTCTCCCTTGCTGTGCTGTTTTCAACTCAGTTTATGGTCATCTAAACTTGGCACAGCCCCAAGGTCATCCTTGGACTTGTACCAAGCACAATTGAGCGGAACATGAGACACACATCCTTCTCTTTCCTGACATGTGTCCCATTACACTGCGCTGAAATCCTTTGGAATTTCCCCTGACCCCTCACAGAATTTCCTCACCAACCCTGAATTCAAGCAGTTGCACTGACACTGCTGGGCTGGAACTGAGATTTCCTGTCATCCCAGCCCCACTGCCCCTCCAGAGGAGAGATCAGCAACTTTAAAGGGGCTCCTCCCTGAGGGGAGATCTCCAGATGGTGATATTTTTGTCCAGGTACCAGAGGAAACTCTAAAGATGAAGTTCTGTTTGTTTTTTTTTTTTTTTTTTTTTTTTTTTTTTTTTTCTTAAAATATGTTCTGTTCTTTGAAAGTACTGAAAATCATTCTGCTGTGTTAATCATTGGCATTAGAGATGGGATAGTAGCGGATGGATACAAAGTGGATGGGACTTGAAATCCTGTCAGACAACATCCTTGTCCTTGTCCCAGGTCTCAGCAATGTCCTGCAGTGAATCAAAGCTCTTTACTTGCTGTAAGCAAGCTTTTATACTTCCTCAGCTATGCAAATAGTTTATCTATCCTTTTTGTTCTCAGACTTGATGAATTCATCTACTGAATATAAGCATCTAGAACTGAGCCACAGCCTTCCTTTGTAGTGGGTAGAGAGAAAGAAATGTGTTTCTCATTCTAAAAGAGACTTTTAATATCAAGTGAAACATGCCCTGCCAGAGCCAGCTCATTTGCAGACATTAAGAGGAAGAGTCTAATGTTAAGTGAGATAAATCCAATCTGATATGTCTCACCCTCACTTTTGCCCAGGTGGAAGATGCCAGAGAGAGGACACCTCACCTTTGCCCTGTGCCCTGCCACAGTCCCTGGTGGAGATGTGTGGAAGGTGTGTGTGTGTTTAGGGATTATTTCCATACTCTGCTCCCTGGTTTTGGTAGAAGAGAGCCTGAATAGAGTTGGGGTTCAACCTGGTGTGGTTACTCAGCCCTTTCTACATTTGGGTTGTGGCTTACAGCCTCTCCCATCACCTCCCAGCCCTCACCCTCAGCTATGTACCTTGTATTTCACTGCATTGGCTGCTGTGATGGCCCAGGGTGACTTGGATTACAGATAACTGCAGCTCCTAAATCAAAGATCTCCTTGTCCCCTGATGTCAAGGAGGGAGGTACCATCCTCACCCTCACAGCCACCACTCACCTGGACCAGAGAAGCTCTCTCAGCTGGGCGTGGAGAGTTCCAGCACTGGAACTCACAGCACTGGAGTGGCAGCTGCCATCCCAGCCCTGATGCCACACACAGCACTTGGGGAGGAGGCTGTGCTGCTGACAGTACAACCTTAGGCAGCAATGACAGCAAATGATGCTGATGTCTGCTCTTCCCATCTGCCCTTATGTAAACTATCTCATTACCTGAGCAGAGCTTGGAGACAGCTCCAAGTCCTGCTTTAACAAAGTAGTCCCCTAATCAAAAGCTTCTGTCCTTTGCTCAGTCACCAGGAAAGAAAAAAGCCAGTATCCCAGATCTGAGAAACCAGAGAAACAAGGACCACCTTGTTCTACAGCCTCCCTGACTCTCTCTGTACCTTCACTGTGTGACAGTCACATGAAGGAGCATGTGCAGAACCTTCCAGGTTTCCTTCAGTGGGCATTTCCACCACCACCACCCCGTAGATCTCAGGACAGAGAGCTGAGTTTGAAGGTGGTTGATCCAAGGCTGCCCCACTGGCAATATATGCCTGGTTGAAGGGTTTAGGAGAGACAAGGCCTCCCTCAGGCACACTCTCACTCCTCACACAGGATCTGCCATCCCCAGAAGCAGCTACAACACACAGCACCACTTCAGTCAGGGCAGCAGGGCCCTGTGCAAACCACACTGGAATGGATGATCCAATATGGATTGTGTTTCCCCAGGAGCAGGGTTCCTCCAGCCCTGAACACCACGCACTGACAGCAGTGAGAACTGGGAGGTGCTTATCAAAGAGCTCTGGGGCTGCAGGTGACGCTCTCAGGTGACTCAAGTGACCTGCTCAAATATGTTAAGGTGCTCCACCCTGACAGTCTTTGATGATGTCCTGGCTGAAGGGTGTGGACAGATGGACAACCAAGACATGGATACAACAGTTCTTGTTGGGAGAATTGCACAGCAAAGTTGCCTGGTGTAGGCTCCTGCAGGTGGGAGAAATCTGCAATCTCTGCTCAGGAGGCAGAGCTGGATCTCAGGATCAGGATAACCCAGCTGCCCAGGTCTCAGACATCAACTCAGTGTTTGAGTCAGGATAATCAAACCCATTGCTGGCTCGTGTACTTGGCTCCTGTCCTAGGCCTCATTAATACCCTCGCTTAAAGCAATTGTTAATAGCCTGTGACAGCTATAGGTGGTCTATAGCTGCACAAATAATTTGACATAACAAATATCAACTCGACGGGCCGAGTTCATTAGAGAATTGAAGTATACAAGTCCCGGGTGTGTTAGGAACAGGCTGGATTCCAGCTGCGACAAGGGGACCCAGCCAATCCCTTGGAACCCGGAATGCACCCGTACCACCGGCCAGGGAGCTGGGCAGAGTTAAGGTCTTTGCCCAATCACCTTTGTAAGAGCAGGAAATTCAAAGCCTCTGTATAAGGGGCACACATCAGTAAGCACTGGCTGTTGCTGTGACCCTCGGGGTGGGTGTGCTGTGTTCCTGTCTCCACCAGGGACAGCAGGCACCATGGCTCTGGGCCAAGCAGGCGCACTTAGCTAATCTGCTCACTTTGCTTATTTGGTTGTTGAACTTCTGGGTGCCTGAGATGTCCTACATGTCCCTCCACCCACATTTCTCAGCTCAGGGCTCTTTACAAGAGGTGGGCTGGTACTTTCCTCTTCTGAAGACATTGGCTTGGCTTTAAGGACAGGTATCAGGGTGACCAGGTGTGTTGAAGACATCTGTGGGTGCTGTGATAACACTATTACAAATGAGACTCTGCTTGTATTGCCCTTGCTTGCAGTTTTTGGGTGGGAGTTGGTGAATATGAGGGGTCCCAGTGCCCCGTGAGTTTGAGCAAAGTCTGCATCCCAAGGCCTGTGGGATGTGTGCTGGGGGCTCCAGGTTTTCCAGGCGGGTACACTGATTGCAGGCCAGCTTCTAGAAGGGCTGCCAGTGTTGGAAGGTGAAGAGGCCCCAAGCATCCCTGTTTTGCATTATGCCAGGTGTGCCAGGGATGATCCAGAGTTCTCCCAATGCTGAGGAGCAGGGACTGCCCAGCAGCTTGGCCTGATGAGCAGTGGCACAAGCACCCTGCAGGCTGTGCAGCCAGCCATGCTGAGGCAAAAGGACAGGCCATGCTTAGGTCCACACCCCATGCTTTCAAAAGATTGATGAAAAAAATTTCAAGTGTCCATAGGAAAGCTCAGGTCAATTTTGAAGTGCTGGGAAACTAAAACTAGTGCAGTTGAGCACACTGAGCTTGTCAGGTAAAAGGTGAAGGTACTTCTGAGAGCAAAGGGCTCTTCAGTTTGGAAGGCACACACACATAGGACCCTGCGGGCTGACCCTGGAACCAGCCCAGGCCAACTGAAGTATGACACAGTTTTTGCTGCAGATTAATTAGCTATCAGACCAGAGAGTGTTCAGGACTCTTCAGTGCTCAGTCTTCACAAAACCCTTCTAAAGGCTCTACGACTGCCCACCTTGTGCCCAGATTGAACTCAAAATCAGAGGGCATGCGAACCTGTGTGACAAAGGACTTCAAAGCAGGAGAGCACCACCGGCAGCACCAGCACAGGGCCAACAGCCCCATAACCAGCACATCCTGCTCACACTGTGGACCAGGGCAGGGGAGGGGCTGCAGTGTGTGGGAGAGAACAGAGCCAGGCTGACCCCCTGGCTGAGCTGCAGAAGCACACAGGGTCCTCTGACCATGAGAAGTAAAACAGGACTTCCCAGGGATGGACAGCTGGGAGGCCAGAACTGTACAAAAGCGTTGCCACAAAAACCACAGCTACATTCGTGTTCACATTCAGGCAGCCTGGGGGACACTGCAGGAGAAAAGGTAAGGCAGAACAGCACTCAGGGGAAGCCCTGAGCAGACAGATGCATCCAGAGCATTTCCCAGAGCTGGATTGCAGGGTGATGGGAAGGACAAGTCTATATGCTGTTATTTTGTCCTTTTAAAATTTATTTATTTAATTTCCAAAATGGATTTAATGACAACACTATCAAGTTATGTTTTTTTCAGAAAAGAATATACAAGTCTGGTGGGAATTGTAAAGAGCAACAATGGGCCAAATGGATGTTGGGGTCAGTGTAAGTGCTTGTGGCCTGGCCATGGGACCATGGGATCCAGGCTCACAGTCTGCCAGGTCAACACCAGCCCACAACAGACAAAAGCGCAGGAAATGCTGGAGAGCTGAACAGAAACACCCCCGACAGCACAGGGACATGTTCCTCATTTTCATTCATTAGCTAAGCCTGAGTCCATAACCAAATTTCCTACAAGCAAGTGTCCTGCTAGGGGTCATGTGGAGCCACATTTGGGCTTTGCAGCCACTGGCCCAGGTGAAAGCACCTGCACTGCACACCCAGCAAACACAGCTTCCAGGCTCTTATGCATCTGTGGAGCCAAAATCACAGCTTCACAGTGCCCCTCGATCTTCCTGGCTTTTACTCCAAGAATGCCAATCCCAGTTGTGTTTCCTGATAGGAGTAAACATCTTTACTGAAAAAGAAAAAAAACATTTCAGTGTTCCTTGATTTGGTTGGAATGTAATTTATGAAATGTCACCTTGAATGGAGACTTAATATTTCATATCAGGTCCAACCAATCCATTCATTTTCCATCAAAATCAAGCCTGCCAGTGTTGGAGAGGACTCAGGGGTTACAGCAGACACAAGGTTGAATATTAAGGTAACAGTGAGCTCCAACTGCAGAAAATATAAACCCATGTAGTGGTTTAGGTTTGCTAATTTGAGATTTTTCAGCTAACGTACTAATTAAAGTGGTGGGTTTAGAGCTGGCTAAATGCTAGTGCACTTACTAGAATACATTTCTTTCTCGCTGTGAGACAGGATTAGGAAGAAGGCAAAGTAGGCTCAAAATTTTAAAAGGGTATAAAGAAAGCTTTATTAACAGTAACTAAAAGAAAAAATAGTAAGAATTAGAATAAAACCTTTAGAACACTTCTCCTCTACAACCTTTTCTTTCTCACTCACAGTGTACAGAAACAATTCAGCCCATTTATCACTTTTAGAATAGTCTTTCTTTAGTTTACTTAGGGAGAGGAGTCTTTTGTTAATTTATGGAGACTTTTCTGTAAGAAAATTATTCTTCTGTGGCTTTTAATTTCCACGAATAGTAGTTACCTGGAAAATCTGTGATCATGAAGTCCCTCCCATTTTTCAGAGCTTTTTTTACAGCTGTGTTTATGGGCTATGTTAGTTTATGGGGTACTATTTTAAAGACGAGCTGTTTAAGAGCAAAGGTTCTCTTCATCTGTCTCTGAGATCATAATTTCTGAGAGCAGAGGTCTTTTTTCTTTCTTTCTTTGGGGCAGAGGGTCTTTATTACTCTTTTCTCTCTTTTTGTTTAATCTTCTCATGGGATCACAGCTACTCCAGCATTTGCTTACTTTAGTATGGAGGTTTTTGCTCATATCTACATTTTGAACACTTCATCTCTTTATACTTTCATGAGTTATAGGGAAAAAGTTTGGTGTATTAATTACATTCTTCTTTATAGCTTTGTAAGAGGATTTTAGCCTTACAATTAAGGCATCTCTTCATCCCTCCCATCTGGGACTTGACTCTTTTTTTACTGACCTTGGTGTTTTTATGTTGTTCTTTTATACTTTCTTACTTTCTCCTCTTCTCTCACTCGAGGGGGGACTGAAGGTTTGTAAAGTCTTCTTTGTGCACTGAAAGAGTTAACATCTCACTTAGGCTTGCAGATGCTCAGGTGTTTTCTTCGGGCGCTGACAGAGCTGTTTATGGTAGAGGATTTCTTGGCTTTGTTGTGGGGGAAGGCCAGGATCTCAGCAGCCAGGCCAGAACACAGCAGCAGCACACCGTGGCCTGCCTGAGACGGGTCCAGCCCGGCCTACCTGCTCTCAGGCCAGAAGAGAAACAGAGTACTCCCAGGATTTTTTGGTTTAACACGTGTTCACAGCAGCGTGTTCAGCTTTCTAGTGGTTTAACAAAATGTCAGTATCCAAAACTATTGTATTTGCGGGGTGTCTCAGTGTTGGAAGGAAGGAATGATGAATCTGACTCCATGTTCTCAGAAGGCTAATTTATTATTTGATGATACTATATTATATTAAAGAATACAGAAAGGGTACTTACAGAATGCTAAAAAAAGATAATAATGAAACTCGTGACTTTCTGCAGACTCCCAACACAACTTGGCACTGATTGGCCAATGAGTCAAAACAACTCACCAGAAACCAATGAAACAATCACCTGTGGATAAACAATCTCCAAAGACATTCCAAAGGAGCAAAACACAGGAGAAGCAAATGAGATAATTATTGTTTTCCTTTTTTTCTGAGGCTTCTGAGCTTCCCAGGAGAAAAATCCAGGGTGAAGGGATTTTTCAGAAAATATGAATGTGACACAAAATGACTCACTGATTGGTTTTATCAGGCACAGAGGAAGCTCTCCGCAGCCCCTCTCAAAAAACCCTCACTTCTGTGGTGGTTCCAATGATACAACCAGCACAACCCCCAACTGGTGTACTTTAGGAGGAGCATGGCCAGAAAGCTGAGGGAAGCTACTTTGGAAGTGCTTAAAAACATGTGGATGTGGCACTGGGGGACATGAGTTAGTGGTGGCTTTGGTTGTGCTGGGGGAATGGTTGGAATCAGTGATCTCAGAGGACTTTTCCAATCTTAAAGGTGCTGTGGTTCTATGATTCCACCCTCCCCTCAGAACTCAGATCCTTGGTCCTAAAGGAGTTTGGAGAAACCTTAGAAGGTCCAGCTGTAGGTGCCACAGTGGTCAGAGGCACAAGTCTTGAGGAGAGGGCTGAAGGAACCAGGCTTGTCTAACCAGGGGGAAAAGTGGATCCATGGAGATGTAAAGGGAACCTGCAGCTTCTAGGAGTCCTGAAGATCACAGAGCCAAACTTCCGAGCCAGAACAGCTAGCACAACAAGCGGCAGCGAGGAAATGGGGCAACACCCACATGTAATGGCTTGAGAAGTTCAAATTCCACACAAGGAATCAAAATGTCTGCTTGGATGGTGGTGCAGCCTGGGAACAGGTGACAGAGAGATGGGAGTTCTGTATCCTTGGAGCTTTTCCATATTTGGCTATTGAAAGGCACAGCTGGCTTGTCCTAGTGCTGGTGACAGTCCTGCCACAGCAGATGTTGGACCAGAGCCCTCCAGAGGTGCATCCCCACCACCACCTCTCATACTGCACCAGATTCCAGCTCTAGAAGAGGACTTAATCTTTGAAGAACCAAATCTATGTCCTGAGTCAGTTTGATGCGCTGAATTTATGTCACTTTTTCTTAACAAGGAGTTATTTAGGACAACTCAGGACACGGAAGCTGCCTCCAAAGGAATGAATGATGCTGTTCTGTAAACACCTCTTCTGTTTTTTTAAAGTAGCCAGGCAGGACTGTGCCAAAAACATTACCAGGGTCTCAAAGCAGGAGCTGGATGGCTTATAAAGATGAGAACAAAGTTTGAATCTGTTCACTGAGGGCTGGATTATCAACATTTAAATTGCTGCAAGTCAGAAATTAACCCACTGACCTCCACACTGAGCTTACGCAGGCAAGCAAAAAGCAACCTTTTATTGTATCTTCAGCCCCTGAAAACCAACACCTATTTCCTGCATCTTTTCTTTGGCTGAAAGAGCAGCTGAAAGATCGCCAGCTATTAAAGATTCCTGGCCAAGCAGATTTTGGATTCAAACTTGGCCCAGGAAAAATAACTTCTTCTGTCCAAGGACACAAAGCAGATGAATGATTTCAGAGCATTCCTATGCCAAGCCTGACCTGAGTCCAAGTCAGGAGAGCCCAGCTGAAGACTCCAGGAAGTATCTTTTTAAGGTAGAAATAGGTTTATATTCCTATTTTAAAGATCTTGTACTTCTGGTTCTACATCTGACCTGGGCAGCTCAGCTAAGACACCTCAGCTTTTACCAGATGTTGGGCACACCAGGACAGCAGGTACCCAGCAGTTCCCCAGCTCTCCTGGAGCTCTCTTCTACTCTTCTATTAAGCTGCATTTTGGCATGAAACAAAATTTCTAATGGTTCCTCACTGTCCACGTTCCTTTGAAGCTGGTATGTCTCCAGCCCCTCTCTTGGATCTCACAATCTTAGCTGACCTTCACACACACCTCTCAGTATGTTTTCAATATCACTTCAGGGATGCCAACCCTGGTGCCTTCCAAAGAAGTTTTGTTGTGGACTGAGGAACCCAATCAAACACATAATAGATAACTAAAATTGTGCTGTACAAATACCCTGAACTGCAATCCAAGGAGCTGCTGCTGTGCTCATCCCCCACTCAGGTGAGATCATCCCGTGTTTCCTGTGAACCTGTAGACCCCTGATCTCTGTGTGACTGACACAGACACGAGACCCTCAGTGCTGCTTCACTGCCACCAGAGCCATCGTGTCCTGCCAGCCTGCCATCCCTCACCATAACAGCACCTACCACCAGTGTCTGTACCAGGCTAAAACACAGCCAAAAAAACCGTGTGGGAAAAGAGAATAGTGCCATACAAGTTAATTACCCTGGCAGGAAATCCATTCCCAGATGGCTACTGACAAGAGGGGAGATTATCCAAACAAAAGGCATGGAAGGGAGTGCAGATCAGAGAAGCCCACGGTACAGTTCGGATTTTGCCTGCTCCCTTATCCCACTCTCTGGAAGGCTCAAACACAGGCCCCCGTCCCCCCAGCACCCAGGAATGGCTCGGGGGTGTCCTGCAGCAGCAGCATCTCCCTAGATCTCTGTCCCTTGTTTGCAGTGCAAAACATCTTCCTTTAAGAGCAAACGATTTTGATGCAGAGGAAAGGAAGAAGAATAAAAACCATTACGGCTGCTTTACAAGCTCTTCAGAATGAAGTGAATGGGAGTGAGGACACGTGAGTGAGGAGAGTGGAGAGCGGCAGCACAATCACTCTGGAACAGAAACAGCACTCCCAGCACACACCAGGCTGGCGAGGAGCGAAAGGGCACAGGGAAAAAAGCTCCAGAAATACCTTCAAAGCTGGAGATGACAAAGGGAAGCCTGGCCCAGTGGGACCATGACAGCAAATAGCAGATGACACAAATGAGACTGAAGCATTGAGCCGATCCTTCAGTGCTCAGAATAAAGAAATAATTGCAACAAGCTGTGTGAGGCAACGTTCTGTAAAGAGATGAGACAGGCCAGGTGTGAGAAGGGATGAGTTAGAGATGGCTGAACCAGAACAAGGTACTCAGATCCCAGCACCTGCAGACTCCCCCAGAGTACTCATGGATCCAGCTGAAGTTGCTTCTGAACTGTTTGCATCACTTTGAGGGAGCCGTAGGAACATGGGAGTGTGAGAAGGAGCTGAGGCAGGGGTATAATATCTGTTTTTCAGGAGAGCAAGGAGGAGGGGGTGGAAAATACAGTCATCTCCAAATTATAGCTTGAACCCAGAACATGGAGGTTTTTCAGGAAAACAATATTAAGCAATTAGGTTATTGCCACCAAAGAGGTAAGGTAATAAAAATGCCAGGTGTGAATTTCTGAGGAAGAAATTATCTCAGGCTAGGCTCATTCCTTTGCTGTGGCAGCTGACATCCTGAGCGGGGAGAAGTACTAAATGTGACATGTGCTTTGGAAAGGATTTGCGATTTTTCTTGTAACACATTGGGGTTTGATACAGGTGGACAGCTGAGAGCCCAGAACATTCCCACAGCTGAAACCCTGGTGGGTACAAAGAATCATGAGCCTTTCCCACTCAAAGTGTCTTTTATTTGGAAATTTTTCACTCCTTTCCCAGGAATGGCTCTAGGTCTGACAGCTCAACCCTTGCCTCTCACTTGAGAGCAACGTGATAATTCGGTCTTCACCTCGCATTCACTCACTCCCCCAAAGTGGAGTTGCAGCTCTGGATTTATCCCAAGTTGTCTCCTTCCCTTTGTGTACTCTATTTAAAAACATATCATTCACACGTTACATTTTTAGGCCACTTCAGATGTCCTTGCTGCTGTTTCATGGTCAGCTGCTCCACCTCCCTGAGCTAATGGGGAGCTATTAAAAGCCAGGATGACTCTTGCTGAGGGAACAGGAGCTGCTGACTCACCCCTTCTTTGCAAACACCCCCAGCTTCCAGGGCCAGGGTGAAGCCCTGTTCAAGCCTTCCCTGCTGGCTGCTCAAGCTCCCTGAGATCCAGCCCTGAAGGGGATCAGAAATCCTTTCCCTCCTGAGTTCTTTCCTTGGTTTGCTTTCCTTTGGTACAATAAGTTGCTCAGAAATTTCTCAGAGGCAGATTGTTTTATCTTTAGTTTTGCTCTATTTTACAAATAGGTAAAGATTTGCTCTGGCCAAAAGGTTGGATTTCCCTGTGCTGGACACGTGGAAAGAAGCAGCATGGATGCAGCCTCATGTCCCACAGCAGGAGGGGCAGGTGGGTGACCAACAGGATGTAAGGACTCTCTCTGTCTCCATCATATCTCTTACAGCCTCTCCTGGCACATACAGGGATAAAACCTCAAACCTGATGATCCTGCAGGAGGGCCTGAAGTTGGATCTGCCCAGGAAGAAGCAGTTCGGAAGAGCTGTGTTTGTCCCGTGCCATGAGCTTTGGCTCAGATCCACTGGCTTTGATCCACTGGTTCAGCTCCAAGAGGCTCTTCTGAGACTGTGATGGGGTTCATCCTTCCCAGTCACATTCTCTTCCCAGAGATGCAATTCCTGACCCTTGTATCATGGTTTAACCCCAGCCAGCCACTGAGCCCCAGGAAGCCTGGGGCAGAAAATCACAAGGGTAAAACTTAGAAAACTCAAGGCTTGAGGTAAAGACATTTTAATCCAGAAAGCAAAAGCCACACAAAAAACACAAGCAAGACAAGGAATTAATTCCCTGCTTCCCACGGGCAGGCAGGTGCTCAGGCACTTCTGGGATAGCAGGATTCCCTCATGTGCAATGGTTACTTAGAAAGAGAAATGCCCTGCATGTCCCCACCTTCCTGCTTTTTCCTCATACTCTAATACTGAGCATGGTGTCACATGGTCTGGCATATCCCTGTGGTCAGTTGGGGTCACCTGTCCCAGCTGTGTCCCTTCCCAGCCTCCCATAGGTGTAGCCCTGCTCAAGCCTTCCCTGCTGCTGGCCCTGCCCAGCATGGCTGTAGGAAGAGCAGAAAAGGCCTCAGCTCTGGGTAAGCTCAGCAATAACAAAAACATCTCTGTATGATCAACCCTGTGTTCAGCACAAACCCAAAACACAGTCCCATTCCAGCCACTGGGAAGAAAATCAGCTGTACCACAGCCCAAAACAGAACACCTGGTTTTGGGAGGAAAAACAAGACCTCATGAGAGTAACTGTCCTGCTCTGCTCTACAACAGAAGAAAGACATGAAGCCATTAGACAGTGTCCAAAGGAGGACATGAGAATGGCCGAGGGCCTTGAGGGGAACCATATGAGGAGCAGCTGAACTGGAGAAGAGTGAGGTCAGACCTCACCAGAGGCTGCAACTTCCTTGTGAAGGGAAGAGGAAGGGCAGCTCTGATCTCTGCTCCCTAGGACATAGACAGGACACAGGGAATGGTTGGAGCTGGGCCAGGGCAGCTCAGGCTGAGCTCAGGGAAAGGTTCTTCCCCCAGAGGGTGCTGGCACTGCCCAGGCTCCCCGGGGAATGGGCACGGCCCCGAGGCTGCCAGAGCTCCAGGAGCCTTTGGACAGCGCTGCCAGGGATGGACAGGGTGGGGTTGTTGGGGGGTCTGGGCAGGGACAGGAGCTGGGCTGGATGATGCTGGTGGGACCCTTTCAACTCAGGACATTCTTTGATTCTGTAACTTTTACCTCCAAGCAGGTCCTGCTTTGGAGTTAGGAGCCTCCTCCAGGATAAACTTCCCCTGGGGCAGAGCAGTTCTTCAACATCAAGCACCTGATGAGTCCTTCTGTCATCACTGCAGCCAGCTAAAGGATGAGTCTATCCACTGAGGCTACTTGAATTTAAAGGTTTCATTCTAAAAGAGAATTTTAGGTCAAAAGAGACTCTTCCTTGTAGCTGGCTAAACCTGAAGAGGGCTGGGGAGTGTAAGCAACCCTCTGATTGCCTCGGCAGCCCTGAGAGCTGAGGAGAAGCACTCCGAGGTGGTGCAGAGCCTCAAAATGATGTGTTGCAGCCCTCAGCATTTCCAACACTTCAGGCTCCTGGGAAATTTAGCTCCTGAGCCAGTTTGACATTTTTTGGAAATTTTGCCCTCTTTATGTGTATTATAGGTTGCATTTAATCATGCTGAGCTGGTGAGTAATAGCTATAAAATACTCTAGCAATTTCATACAAATTTTTTCAACTGCTCAAAGGAAAAAAAGGATACTAGAGAGGATGAGTCAGGCCCTGAGAAACAAGTTCCATGGACTCATTCTTTGGTTTGCAAATTGTCTGTGAGCAGATTCTGATTTCTTTAACTGGGTCATTTCCTAAAAGGGTTTTTGACTGGTTTTCATGAGTCATTCAGAAGAGTTCAGCTGGTTGCCCACTGCTCTCTACAATGGGATTCAGAATGTGCATGTTATCATTTAACTCACAGGGGTTTGTTCCTTCTTCCCTCCCAAAGGAGTCAGTGATGGTTGGAAGGAAAAGCAGAGATGAGCAGAGAGATGAACACAGGGGGACTTTGGTGCAGATGCTGAGAGCAGGTGATTTTAGCATTTGTCTGCTCAGCAGGCTCTCTTTGCCTCAGAGGAAGAAGGAATCTGACACAGAAACTGAGCAAACTTGGCCAGAAAAGCATTTTGGGGGGCTGAGTGAGGTGCCCAGTCAGGGATTATGAATTACGACCCAGAAGTTGTGCTGGGGGTCACCTCACAGGGAGAGAGGGAGGGATATGGATGAGCTGGGGCATGGCCTGGACATGCATCCTCTCCCAGCCTGCAGGTCCTGAGATCCCTCTCCACCTTGGGAAGTGCTTTCTGTTCTGCTCTCCTTCCAATAAACAATTCCTGCAGGGGAATCGCAGAATCACAAAGTACTGAGTTAGAATGGACACACAAATGTGAGAAAAAAGGGCCAGGAGACCAGCTACTTTAAAAAGGCCTTTATTAAGAACAGCTCTTGGGTGGGGAACCCCAGGGGTCGCGCACACGGCCACTGCTCCCAGAGGACAATGCTGAGGAGGAGGAGCGGGGCCGCCAGGCCGGCAGCGGGAATGCGGCAGCAGTTCCCCGAGGTGGAACCCGGACTGCATCGACCTCTCCGAGCTGTGGGATCCTGCAGGAATTTCTGTATTGGTGGAACTTGTTGACAGTGGTACCTACAGGCAGCAGTTTTTTTCTACTCAGAGAACAGGAGAAAGCGAGGACACATGAGGGAAAAGAACATGGCAGCACCAAAGCCAGTGGAAAAAGAGGCAGAGGAAGTGCTCCAAGTGCCAGAGCTGAGATTCCTCTGCAGGCCATGGTGAGACTGTGGTGAAGCAGGCTGTCTCGGGGGATGCAGAAATCCACTCGCAGCCTGTGAGAGAAGAGCTCACACTGGAGAGGGTGGATGCTGGAGAAAGCTGTGATCCAGTGGGAGACCCACATGGAGAGGGCCCCTGCTCCCAGAAAAAGAGAGAGACAGAGCCCTCGCTTCCAAGCTAGAGCCGCCCATCCTTAGAGAACTGCACCCCGTGGATGAGTGACCCACGCCACAGCAGTTTTGGGAAGACTTTGCCCATGGGAGGGACTCACTTTGCAGCAAGTTTGGCAAGACTGCTGCTGGTGAGATCAGAGCCACACTGGAGAAGTTCACAGAGAACTGTCTCCCGTGGGAGGGACCCCATGGCACAGCAGAGGAAAGACTCCTCTCCCTGAGTGAACAGAAGATCTCGAGTGATGAACTGACCAAAACCCCCATGCCTTGTCTCCCTGTGCTGTCAGTGGGAAAAAGGGCAGGGCTCGGGGAAAAAGGTGTTTTAAAGGCTTATTTTACTTCTCATTATCCTCCTCTGTTAATAATAAATTTGCTTTATACTTTACATTTGGAGCTGTTTTGCCCTCAGATTGTTTTCTCCCAGTCCTCATCTCAAGTCATGAGCCCTTTGTTAATTTTTTTCCCTCTCCTCTTCCCAGCTGTAGCAAGAGAGGGTGAGCAAATGGTTTTCATGGGTGCCTGGTGTTACGCCTGTGTCAAACCACTACATAGTGATAACTTACTTTTATTGAAATGGGTGCATGCTTCCAAAAGGGAAAGTTATATCATGTCCTTCATGTTAGAAAAAGGGTTGATGAACCTGGAAAACAATGGTACAAAAGTTGCATTGCTCATCTAGAAACACTCCTAGGAGCAGAAAATCCTTTCCATAACAGGGAGGGAATATTAAATTGATAGCCCTCTTCACAACTCTAATAAGGGGAAGCTACTTTTGAAAGCACCAGAGGGAGCTGGGAGATTTGGTGTTTGGATACTGAGGAAAATTTACCCTTTGCAACAGGTCTTCAATGTCTTGCACCTTCAGCTCACAATCAGTGGGTGTGATCTGGCCTGCGTAAGGCTTTTTGAGGCAAAAGGGAGGATTTATTTCCCACACGTGAGAGAGCACTGCAGGAGTTGTCTAGCAGGGCTTAAATCCATGGCAGGAGACACCAAGGATGCACCTGTGTGCCTGCACACACCGTGCAGTTGTCGAAGGGGCTTTCCAAGGCCATTGTGGTTTGCTCTGGTCGTGCCTACACTGTTCCCCACTTCTCCTGGGTGGCCTGAGCTGCAGGATCTGCTCATGGTGATGTGGATACAGGCCCTCAAAGCATTGGCTCTTCCCTGTCACCTGTCTCTTTCTTGGTGGCCAGAGGTTCTTGCTTCAGTGTTCGAGTCACAAACATGGCACATTCCATGGCCCTGTTCTGTATTGCAGTGATGGCAGCCCTGGGACAGCATGTTGTGAACATGGTGATGTTGGATTAGCAGCTGGTCTCAACGGCCTTACAGGGCTTTTCCAACCTAAATGAGTCCTTGATTCTCATGAAGTTCTGCCCTGTTACAAGGAATAGGTAAGAGAGTGACCTTTGCTGAGCAGGTGCAGTTTTCTGGGAGTTTTCACGCCTGATTCCTTACATGGGCAAATGTTTCCCTGAGTGACACACGCTTTGTTTTTTCCCCTGCACATGCCACAGGACTAGAGCTGAGTTACTCAGACACAGGAGTTCCAAACCACCACTCAGCTCAAGCTTCCAGACAATTAACTCCCAGGAAATAATTACTTTTAGAATGAGCTCCAAGATGTAAAGTTCAGTTCTCCTGCTGCTCAAACTGTGTCTCTTGCAGCCACCTCTTTGTGATTTTAATTTAATCCACACCTAAAACATAACCTCTCCTCCTTCCCCCCTTGCCCTTGGCGAAGAACAGGGACTTTAAATCCTCCACAGAACAGAGCAGAGGGGTGACACAGCACAAAGAGCTTGTGTCTCATTTCCTGCTTTCTGAGATTGCAACCCTAGCGCACACACATACGGTGTCTGCACAGCCTCCTGCACAGTGGGAGATGCTGACACTTGTTCATTAGCAGCCAAGCCTTCACAAAAGCCATGTTAGGCTGTGCCAGTCCAGGGAGAGCAGCAACAGGAACTCCTGGTGAGGTGACCGAGTAGGAGATGTGGGGCATGTGGAGGGTGGCTGTGCTTCACACAGAAATTGCCACACCAGATTTCCCTCTTCTCCAAAGATGCAGGACAGAGCTGAGGGAACTGCACAGACCATGAGTGCCAGTGAAGGAACAGGAGTCATTTGACAGGATTAAATGCCAGGCTATGGTGGAATGACAGGATGCAAGGATGCAGTTTGGCTTTGAAGCAGAGCTTTGTGCTGGGAGCACCAGGGTGAGAAGGATGGCAGGCTCTCGGAGCATCTTCCACTGCTCCATCCCCAGACAGAGTCAGGCAGGGCCATGCTGCATTCACAGCCCTGAATTAAGCTGAGAGAGGCTCAGCTTCCCCTGGATAAACCTGAGCTGATGGGATGCTTTGGCAGGATGGAAGCAACACAGCTCTGGAGTTGCTCAAAGCCAAAGGATTTTTGAATTAAAGAGGAACATGGGTCATGGGTAGGTGCTTTGTGATGGAAATTCAATGTCAGCCTGTTCTGCACAGTCACCACCTATGTGACACCAGTGACCTGTGGGATCAGGCCTCACACTGCAGAGGACAGGGCTTTGCTGGAAGAGTAGATGGGACTCTCAGGATTGGGGCTAGGAAGTGTTTCATGTTCACAGATAAATTCTGCTGAGTGTTTTTTATTACATCCATGCCAGAAGTCAAAGGCAGAGGAACTGCAGGAGATGGCTGCACTTGTGGTAAAGGTGACTCAGAACAGAACACCCCTTCTGTCTGTGAGCCCCAGCTCTGCTTCCTTGTCAGTCCAGATGCCACTCTGGAGCATAGGCACGTCTGAGAAATTAAGGCCACAGGAACCATTTCTCAAGACAAATCCAGAGACTCACATGGCACAAGCACTCCCTGGAGGCTGTGTTCCCACAAGTCTGCTGGATTACCAGCTTTGCCAGGGCTTTATTTTCTCTCTGGGATATGCTCTGTGTCTGATGTCATTCTTGAGAGCACTGAGCAGCCTGGGGCTGCCTCACCCCTGACCCCAGGGACATGGAAAGCCAGCCTCCCCTCAGTACACTCATGTGGCAGGTGCAGGTGACATCCACAGCCTGGGACAGAGTGGAGAAACCAGGCTGCTCCTCACCACACTCCTGTTGTCTCATCACCTTTCTCCCGAGCATCCATTCACCTGCAGTGACAGCCATCACCTCCTGACAGGGAACCAGCACAGGAAACCTCACAGTGGATCCATGGGCACCGAGTGCCACTCACTATTGAGTACCAACCTCACAGCAAGTGAGTTGCAAACTCTGTGCTCATTCCCTTACTTTTAATGCAGTTTGGAGCAGAAACATAAGTGAGAGGCTTCTTTAGCAGATGTGCAACTTTTTTGCAAGAGCAATTGCTGTTTGGGGTTCATGACATGCAGAATCCAGGAATTTTCTAATTGCCTGGGATCACAGAGATGGCACAAGGACCACCGGGCTAGCACACACACACAAGGTTAAGTCTGCTCCACCATGTGTGGGCAGTAGCAAACTTCATCAGTGCAGTGATTTTGACCTCTGTCAGGACAGGGAGGGAGCTGCTCGTGTTTCTGCTGGAGTCAAACCCTTGGCTGATGTGACCCAGGAGAGAGGAGCCCCTCCGCAGGGGCAGCACTCCCTGAGGCAGCCATCCCATGCCTGGTGTGCCGGCTGTGCTTCCTGGAAGGCTCTGGGAGATGAGCTGCCTGTCACCATAAAGCAGAGCCTGAGCACTGACAGTGACCAGAGCTGGCATTAATTCACTCCCCACCAGCTCCAGCTGTCTCTCATGCCTGCACTGGGTTTAACCAAGTAACCTCTGGTGGAATTTACAATCTTCCTGTTTCCTTGATGTATTAGTTGCAGCCTCTGGGTCTGATGATTAGATGGCCCGAGCCCAGCTCTATCCCTTTTTGTGGAGTATATTGAAGGTTATTTGTTTATTACAAAGTCTGATGATAAAAAATACTCTGCCACGCTTATTCCCAATTGCATCACCATGGCAACAATGATCAAAGTTTTCAAGTTTTTCCTCAAAAGAGTTTGCTGGGTTAGGTTGTTTATAGAGATCTCCATGTGTGCCAGGTAGGAGGTTTCTAGTGATTTATCTGGCACATGCTTTGTCAGTTATCTATGTTTGTTTGTGCAGCTCAGCTGCTCTCTTCAGCATCTCTGCCCATTTCTCTTGGCCACTGTCCTTCTCAGCTCTGTGTGACTCCCTGGACAGATCACCTCTTCTCCTGTCTCACCCCAGCCCCTCTGCCAGCTACAGAGATACCCACGTTTACCAGACCCACCTACTGTGGCAGTGCAGGCCTGTCCCCAGTGTCACAGACAAGCTCTGGGATGTGCCTGAGGTTGCACAAACCCTGCATGGGGCTGGGCACTGCAGGCTCTGCAGGGCTGGTGGGGAGGGCCGGTGGGACAGGCATGGGGTGCTACAGAGGCTTTTTGGGGATTGACCCATCTGAGGTACTTTGGTGTCTGCAAAGGGTGAGATTCCTCGCCCTCTGTCCCTGCTGCCCTCCCTGTAGTGCTTGGGGTGACAGCAAGGATGCTGCACTGCGGGTACAGCCTTGGCTGAGATGGGCCTGACCCTGAGGCCCCGTGGGCAGCAAGAGGTTCTCAGATCACACCAAGGATTTCCAGCCACCTGAGACCCAAAAACCAGGCATCACAGAGGGACCTGTGATGACAAAGGGAGATGCCTTTCCATGAAACTTGATGCTCCTTCAGCAACAGCTTCCTCTCATTGTCTCACAGTTTACCCTTGGAAGGAAGCAGCCACAAGTGAGGGGCCTGGTCCCACTTGGAGCTGTTTCCACCCCAGAGGCTGGTGGCCCTGGGTGACTCCAGTCAGTCTGTACCTACTCGCTTCAGACACACCCAGCCCTCAGCATCCTAGTCTTTACATGATGCTGCCCAAATTTATCCAAGCCTGATTCCGAGCCAACTGATTAGCTGACAGCCATGGTTTCCCAGACAGTCCTTGTGCACAGAGAAGTTCTCCTTGCTTTGTGCCTTCCCCAGAGTAGCCTGTTCACCAGTGTCTTGCTGCCCTGGGGTGCCCAGGACTGGTGCCCAGGATCAGTCCCAGGCTCTGGAGAAGGTGCAGGAAGGTGCCTCATCTGCTGGTGGGTTCCAGAAGCAGGTTCCAAGAGGGCCCAGGACTCCTGGCCATGCAACATGTCCCAGGCCAGGCAGAGGAATTGCCGTCCTTCTCTGTGTCCCTGCAGCTGAATGCCAGTGGCAGAGAGGTACCAGCAATGTCTCTGCCCTCTTCCCGCCTATTATGGGAGCTGCTCATGTGCTGAAAAACTGCAGACCCTTTCCCTTGCTCTCTCCCCCTCAGATGACACTGCTATCACCATCAGGCTATCCTGCACTGCATCACCGGGAGTGTCTTCTCAAGCTGAAATCCCCTCTCTTATTCCCCACCCCATTCCCACCTCATGCCCTTGATCTCCCCTTCGTGACCCCAGCCCTGCCAGTTAAATGCAGTTGAAGTTCACTCTTCTGCACATCTAAGAGGGATTAGTTTGAGCCAAGGAGCCATCCTGAGCCCTGGCTGTGTCCAGGGGCATTGGCCATTGCCCTTCAGTAAGATCCACAGTCCACAGCAACTCTTCCGGCAGAGTTTGTTTAGGCAGTAAGACTCTGGGAGTCTCACCCTTTGATTTGATTCATTTCCTCTTTATTATCATTGTTCACTTTACACTGGTGCTTTATCTTATGAATATTGATTCTTTTGCCTCACTGGTTAGCGATTGTTTATTCCACACTAACGTTTTCTGTTCCTACATTTCTGCACACTCAGGTGATTTATAAAGGTAGTAAAACAAAGAGCGCTTGTTGCAGTGAACTCAAAAAGCTTTGCTGTGCTAAAGGGTCCTGAGAATAATAAATCAAATCTAACCTTGAATCAGAGTGTCATCTCTGCTGCATTCACCCTCAGATGGAGTCATCCAGCACCACATCCAGAGCATCACCATCCACCAGACAGTTCTGTCTGCCCAAAGCTGCTGCAGGGAGATTCCCCTCTCTGTGTGTGCCATTCATCACCAGCAAAGCCAGAGGTTCCCAGGGAATGGGCACGGCCCCGAGGCTGCCAGAGCTCCAGGAGCCTTTGGACAGCGCTGCCAGGGATGGACAGGGTGGGGTTGTTGGGGGGTCTGGGCAGGGAGAGGGGCTGGATTAGATGATCTTGTGGGTTCCTTCCAAATCAGGATATTGTGTGATTCTGTGATTGTATGAAAGCAGGGCATGGCTGGACTCCTGGAGAGTGGCCTCAGAAACTCCCCTCTCCACCTTCACCCCATGTAAAAAGGTCCTGCCAGCTCTGACAGACATGTCCTTGGGGCACACTTGTCACCCAGGGTCTGAGAACTAAAGGCTGCTGGAATAGCTGTGCAGCTGCGGGTGAAATCCTGTCCTGCTCGGAGCTGGAGCTGCTGCCTGGGAGGCAGTGCCTCCATGCAGCCACAGCAGGCTCCCGAGGCTCTCTGCTCCCTGGGCAGCTCCCCAAGCCGGTTTGGAGTGTGTGCAGACAGCTCCACTCACACACATTCCCCAGGCAGGGCTGTGCTGTGATGGCTGAGGAACAGGAAAACAAAAGCAATTGCTGAAGACATAGCCCTGACTGCCTGTCACTGCCACACTGCATCCAAAAAGGTTGCCAGACCTTTGCTTACTGGCTCTGAGGTCCTCCATGCTCAGACACCTTAATTCCTCTGTCTTTTCCAGGTTACTGGAGCTCTTTATTCCTGTCCATCCATCAGGTCTGGCAGTCTCTGTCAGCACAGAAGGGAGCTGTTCTCTTCACCAGAAGGCTGTGTGCTGATGTGAGGAGCCCCAAGCAGGGCTCTGGTCAAAGGGCAGGGACACATCCTAGTCTATTTCCAATGCAGCTGGGTGTAAATAGCTTTCCTGGGTGTAAGCTGAGCCAGGGGATGCCCCACTCTGGACCACTGGTGCAAAGAGAGCCTGGAGGAAGGCGCCTCCTCACTGGGTGCAGCTGGAGATAGCCACTGCTGCCCTGTGGTGGTGCTGGGTCCCTCCGTGCCAAGGCTGCACGAGGGGTGTCACAGTGCCTGGTGGCCACGGGGTACAGGAGGTCACACAGCCACACCAGGAGTGTTCCTAAAGCCAAAGGATGGCGGAGGGGAGGAGGGGGAGCCCCAAGGCACAGCACTTCCTGCAGCTGATGCAGAACAAAGCACACCCCAGCAGGCACAGTCACTTCCCAAGGAGATGACAGATGGAATGACAACAGGTTTTCCACATTCCTGCTGGGCCAGCAGGAAGACAAATCCCTTTATTTCCTTTGTCTGTGAGAGTGCTGACCCGAAGGACCAACCAGCCACCCTTTAGCCCCCAGGTACCTGTGTCTGGGTGTCAGTACTGGAGGATTTAACACAGTGATCAAGAGCAAAAAAGAGCAAACTTGCCTAGAGATCAGTGCATCTGGGCTGGCCAGCACAGTGTGGCTCTCGACCCAAATCTGCCCTCACCCAGTCACAGACATGTAGAGCAGAGCTGACTGTATCAGTAAGAGCTGGCTGTCAAAGCTGCCATCCCAGCTGGGACAAGCTGCTGTCTGTGATAAATTAAAGGTGATTCAGGCTGTGCTGTAAAAACCTTTTCTCAGTGAAATTAACTTACATTTTTGCAAGAAAAACAACCAGAAGAAGGAAACCTACAATTTCCTTGAAATGCTGTCACTGCAAAGAGAAAACTCAAGAAAAATCACAAGTTGAGTGGTCTCTGAAAGTTTTCTGGTGATTTGTATCTCACAATCAGAGAATCAGGGAATTCCTACTGTGAGCAAAATTTGTAATTTCAAAAATTCATCTCATTGTCTCCACTGATCACAGAGGAAGCAGTGGATATTTGTCCTACTGGACTCTCTCAAGGGAGTGCTGCAAACACAGTGATGGCTCTTTAAAAGAGGGACATCACTCCCAGTTTTCACAGCTGGGAATGACCCCTCTCCACTGTAGACAGGGACATGGTGCAAGTGGAGTTCTTGTCAGTTTGTTTGAGGACCATCCAGGAGACTCATGCTCATTTCTCCTCTCTTTGTTGAGCAGGGTGAGTCCAGTCTCCAGAGTCTGATGTGGGAACTGCCCAGTGCCCGCAGCTGCTGAGCAGAGTCCCATTCTAGGCTGCATAGCTCTTCCTCATTTCCTTTTACAGCAGAAACATCCTGTGGGTTGTCCCCTGACTGAAGCAGGAGTAGTGCCAGAGAGAACAAAAATCAGGGTTATAAATAAAATTCATAAAGCTTTGGCATTTCTCTGGCCATATTGTACCACACCAGCGCCTGAGACAGTGTCCTTCCACACCAACCCCAGGTTCCACTCCTCATGCAAACACAGCCCAAGGGTTCTGTTTCCACTCGGTGCAAACCAACTTCACAGTCTTTGGAGCTGCCATTAAACAAAATTACTGATTTCTTTGCCAAGAAACCCACCAGAAGAGATGGAAGGGGGTTGCCCAGCCCTGCCTGTTCATGCCCCTCTCCCCTTACTGCAGAGCCCTTACTGCTGTAGTACCACAGCAGGTGGAGGTGATGCTGCCCTAGGACTGAGCAGGCACTGTAAGTGATCATTATCTCCAGTGTGGGCTGAGCATGGACCCCCCTGCACCCCCTGAGCCCACGCTGTCCCTGCACAGCCCATCTCCTGGTCCGGGTGAACAAACCAGATTGGCACTGGGGTGTCCCTGGCAGGCACACACTGACACCCCTGAAACAGGGGGTCTCTATTACTGTCACATCATCTCCCTGTGACAATCATCATCAGCCCATCTCCTCTCCTGCTCAATGCCCCATAGTCTCCTTGCTTATCTGAGCTCCCAGCGTGTAGCTCCTGGCAGCCTCACAAAGGAGGCAAGCCCTGGAGGGAATGGGATGAATATTCATGGTCACTGTGTCTGGAAGGAGAGGGGAGGCTCTAAGCACATCCACAGGTGAGTAAGACATTCATCAGAAAATTCACTTTCAGGCTCTTGTTCCTCTTACAGCATTAAATATTTAGCAACAGAAACTTTCAAGTGTCTTTGCAATGTAATTACGGTGCCAGGAGGATCAGCTCCAATTGCTAAGCCCAGCTCACCGCTGGGCTCAGCACTGCCAGCAGGAGAGTCTGGGTGGCCTACAGTCCCACCTGGGCTTCCTAAGCACCTGCAAGGACGAGTGCCAAAGCAAAAAAAGAAACCAAGGCTGTGAAGGTTGTAATATGGAGAGAGGCTGCAGGGACAGCACAGATGTCTCAAGGGCAGCAGTTTGGGGAGGGATGCAGGCAGGGCAGTGGGGGAGCAGCTGGACCCGGAGAAGTGCAGGCAATGCCACAGTGCCACCCTTCCAGCCGGTCACACTGCTACGCTGAGGGTAAGATGAGGAGAGAGCAGCTTCTTATGGCTTGAAATACCATCCACAGTTAAGACAAACACACACACAATGTGTTGCTAATTGTCTGTAACATTCCTCGAGGAAAGCTGAGATCCAGTAGCATACTCACAGTCCATGCAACAAGAGAAAGCATTCAAAGGAGATAGATTCCCAGGAACATTGGTTAACACCCCAGCAAGAATATGAGAGCAAGAGCAGTTACACCCTTGGCTGCTGACAAAAAGGGGGGGAAAAGGGTCAAACTCAGTATGTCACTAGGTAACTGAAGAAAAGCATGGGGTTTCTTAGTGCAAATTAATGTGTCAAGGCTGGATTTGCAGGGTAACATTCTACAGCGATATCAGTCCTTGGCAGAGAAGCAGCAAAGCTGATACAGTATTGAATTAATAAAGAATTAAAGGCTAAGAATATTATCAAGGCCAGTCAGAACAATGTTATGGAACACAGCTCCTGCCCAGAAAATATGTTCTCATTTGCAGGGGAGAGCACCCATGTGGCTGATAGGATAGAGACCCCAGGCACAATCAGGCTTTACAGATTTGGATTAAAACCAGGTCCAGCCAATGCTGGTAAAGCCCATTTGTAAATATGCCGAGTGCTGGACAGAAATAGCAGATCTCCAAACAGACAGGGAATTCTCATCAAATAAGAGTGTGATGGAGGGAATTTTGTGAAGGACAGCTCTAAACACTGGAACTGTGGGGAAGGAAGATGATGAGATGGACGTGGACATGGATATGGAAAGGGGATGGACATGGAGATGATGGAGGTGATAGCGATGGAGGTTGGTTGGAGGAGAGCAGTTTGCCTGTTAGACAAATTTGCAGGGTGCCAAGTAATGTCAAGTATGAAGCAGTAAGGGAAGAGGTCCAACTCCGAGCCAGCTGGGTCTGTGTGAGCAACCTACACTTTTGATGTAGCCAGGTAATAAGACCCAGCATGAGGACAAAGAGCAGCAGTTGCAGCAAATTCCCAGTGCTGCAGCCTCCCAGCCCAGGTACAGCAACCCCTCCTTTGTCTTCCAGCCTGCAGAAAACCCTGCACAGGCAGGAGCTTTGCCTTCCCCAAGCCTTCCTGCATTTCCCCATAGTTTGCTGTTCATGGTCTTCATGTTTCTCTTTCAGGAATCAGCAGGTGAAGTGGAGCTGTTGATTGTGTGAACACATGGCCTGGCTTTGCTCTTTGTTAACCATCCTGCTGAAATCTATGAAATAAAGGCTGCTGAGAGAGAAAATCCTTCTCCCTTGCCCAGACTCGCCTCCTGGCAGCAGCTGCCTTGTTTTGCTCTGGTCTCACCCTTTGACAGCCCTGGTTGCATATTATTGCTTAATTATCATCTTGTTACAGAGCGCGGGCACATTTCACATGGCCTGTGCTCTGCCCGCATCGCTGGAGGAGCAGATAACAAATGGCTCTGCTTGTCTCACTAATCAGACTAAACCCAGGGTCACCATTCCACTAAGAACCCTGCTGATGAATAGGCATGAACTGCAGGTCCTGGGGATCCCAAATGTTTTTCTCTCCCCCTCCTGGAGCTCAGGGCACAGTTAGGCTGTTTCAGGAGGACAACAAGGCGTATTTGACGTAGAGCAGCCTCTGGGGCACTCAGTAGAATTCACTCTTGACAGACCATCCCTGCACGGGGAAACCTGGGCCATCCTTGGAGGAGGACCACAGGCAGACAGAGGATCAAGTCCACAGAACAAGCACCCAGAACAATTCCAGGGAACATAAAATGCAAATAACCAATACTGAAAATAGTAACAATGGTCAAAAAGAAGAAGAAGAAGAAGAAGAAGAAGAACAACAACAACAACAACAACAACAACAACAACAACAACAACAACAACAATAACAACAACAACAACTTAAATAGAAGCAGCCCCTCACTTCCCACTTTTTCACCCTTTCTCCCACCTCATGGTTGTTCTCGTCTTCCTGACCTAAGGAGGTTTACAGGGTGGGAGTTGATTACAGCCACGTGCTTGCCCCTGCAGGATCAAGCCAAGTTCATTCTCCCCACAGTAGTTTATGACTGCAGCACTCTGAAGTGGATAGACTATGGGAATAAAGATTTACAAATGTTTTCACTGAGAAAGTGATCCACATAAAAATACATGAAACTATTGATAGTTCTTCTACAGGAAAAAGCAAGGCTGCTATTGAAAAATGTAAGTAATGTGATTTCTAACACCCAGGCAATATAAGCAGAAATTGAAATTTTGCATAAATGTATATAAAACTTGTATTCATTGATGTGATTGATATTAAACAATAGCAATGCATTTGACACAGAGATGTCATGATAAAAGACAATGGATATGACAGCTCACAGCAGCATTTTTTGTTGCAGTTCAATTTTAAACCCCCATCTGTCTCTGCAGATATGACTTCCACGCTGCCTCGTGGTCTCTGAAGGCTGGCCAAGAGCATCCTTGCCACAGGATGAATTTTCTCAGCTCTGGCATGGAGCAGAGGCACAGTATACATGATCCTGTCCATGTCCATAAAACACATAATGGGGTCTGTGGCATGAGGCTGCAGGATCTGAACTCCCCTGCTGCATGTGCCACTCCACACAGCTCTTCAGCCTGTGCTTAACCCCAGAGAAGTGCTCAGGTCTCATTGACACAAAACACCAGGGCTGACAGTGAGCTCTGGAAATGGAATGTACCTTGGGATGCTTGTGGAAGGGTTGATGCGGCTGCTCGTGATTGCTGCTTCTCCTCTGGTTTTTGCACAGAGCAGTGAAAGCTTATTTATTTTTTTTTCTTCAAATTCAATTTTCATCCCACAGTTCATCACTCAGGGTCAGCTTCCATATAAATGTAGTTGTCTGTCCCCACACAGGAAGCAGCTTGGTGCTGGAGATGTTAGTTTTACAGCTGAGTTTGCCCATATGCTGTGAAATTGCAGTCAAATAAATGGTCGTGGGATCCAAGTGACAAAGAGCAAAGTCTGTGGGAGTAACAGCAGCTCCACTGGGCCGGGATGAGTTCAGATCCTGTTACAGAGGAACCAAGGAGACAAGTCTTTGCCCAGCTCTGCTGGAGTGGACTTGGACTGTGAGAACCCTGTGAGTCCCTTCCAGCTCAGGTTATTCTTTGGTGAAGGATGTCAAGGTGAAGCCATAGGAGGAGCAGCTGAGGAGTCCTTGGTTTGTCCAGCTGGAGAAGAGGGGATCAAGCTCAGACCTCACAGGCATCTGCAGCTCCTCCTGAGGGCAGCTCTGATCTCTGCTCTGGAACAGGGACAGGAGCCAGGGAATGGCTGCAGGGCCAGGGCAGCTCAGGCTGGATATCAGGGAAAAGCTCTTCCCCCAGAGGGTGCTGGGCACTGCCCAGGCTCCCCAGGGAATGGGCACGGCCCCGAGGCTGCCAGAGCTCCAGGAGATGGACAGGGTGGGGTTGTTGGGGGTCTGGGCAGGGACAGGAGCTGGGCTGGATGATCCTGGGGGTCTCTTCCAGCTCAGGATATTCTGTGGTTCTGTGATTCCATTACTCTGCTGAAACCCTTCTCTCAACCACACAGAGCTGAGTGGGGGATGCTCTGGGGTGGCTGTTCCAGCCTCTTCAACTCTGCAACCTGATTTGATCCACCTTGTCCCTCAATACCTTCTGCCACTCACCGTGTAGGGCCCCTTACAGCAACTTCCCGTGTTCAGTGCATCCCTGCAATAAGGCAGGAGCTGTCAGTGAAGGGAGCACACTGCTGTTCATTTTCAGGTAGCTGATTATATGGGTGGAGCCTCCTCAGCACGTCACCTTCTCCTCCTCCTCTTCTGATGGCAGTCTGAAATTTTCACCTTAGGGCCAGTTTGTGATGATTTTCAAGATCCCAGGGGTACTGGGGTTTCCCATCTGAGCCCGCTGTGTGATCAGACCAATCCACTTACTCCAGGTAACATCAGTGGCATGATGTATGGCAGAGACTTTCTCTTTGAACACCCAGCCCAGCACTGAGAGTTGGGGTGCCAGAAGAAGCTGTGCTTCAGTGCTAATCACTTCTGAGTGTCCTCAGGGTTATCATCTCATAAACCAATATCCCACAGTGCACCAACAGAATGATCCTGACCCCTCGTCCTGCTCTCAAAAGGAGCACTGTGCTGGGCACAAAGAGTTTGTATGAAAATATAGACAGGGTGAGGTACCACGCCCATGTGAACAGACCAAGCAATGTTGTGGCCAGCTGCTCTGCACCTATTACAACAAATGCTTAGATCAAATTTGTTTTCTATTCATTCTTGCCAGATCTGTTATTATCTCAGGCCATCAGTGTCCCACACTGAGCACCAAAGAAGGCTGTTGTGGTTTAAGACTGGTATTCTCCAATTCAGTGTTCCCATTAAAACACTCCAAACCATGCACTGCTCACTCACTGTCCCTCCCATTTTCCATCCTCCTGTCCTCTGCAGAGGGATGGAGTTGAAAACTGGAGGGACAAAAGGCAAAGATCACAGTCTGAAACAAGAACAATTTACTGGAAACAGCAATGAGATAAGAAAAAAACACAGTAACAGCAACAATATTAAAAAAAAAAAAAAAGTGTACAAAAGAGAGAGTGATTCATGTGCCAAAATGCTTACCACAGACCTTGAGACAATGAACAAGGGCCAAAGGCTTCCCCACTCCCACATTTTTTGACTGAAAGCCATTTCCTTTTTCTCAGGAGCCCAAGAGAGTCCTTTGCTCCATCCTGGCAATGACCTGAGGTGGTATTGAATAACAGGAGGGTCCTGGCTGAAACCAGGACAGTTTTCAATAAATTTCAGCCCTTCTCCAGCTAGAGATTCAGCAGATAGGCAGATGGGCAAAAAGCAGAGGTCACTACTGAACAACTCCTGAAGCGTCACTTACAGGGTCATGTCCTTCTTTCCATGGTGAGTGTTGGTCTGAGAGGTCAGCAGGAGCTCTGCTCCACAGAAAAGCACTGAGGGGATGGAGGAACCACATCCTCTGAGCTCCCAAAGGTCCCAGTGACCTTGTTCCCTCTCCCTGTCTGGAAGATGGTTGAAAACAGTTAATTTCAGTCCATCTCTGTCACTGACAAGCAAGCAAGGAGAACAGTTTCCCCATTAGCATTCTGCCAGATTCATTCAGGACAGTTTAATTTACATCTGTGTCATTATTATTATGATGTACAAGATGCACAGGGAACTACCTAATATTCAGATGTGTCTGGAATGGGAGCCCCACACTCTGGTTTATTTGAAGACCTCTTTGTCAAATCATAAAGTACTTTGGGTTGGAAGGGACCCTTAAAGGCCACTTGGACCACCCCCGTTGCAATGAGCAAGGATAACATCAGCTAGACCAAGTTACTCAGAGCCCATCTGACCTGGCCTTGGAGGTTTCCAGGGAAGCTTTTGAAAGCTACAAGCATAGAAAGTAACAATCTCAGGGGAAAAAATTGGTATGGCCAACTCACCCAGCACAGTCTTCTCAGCAGGCTCACAGGCCCTCCTGCCTTCTGGCCAGGGCATTGCTGTCTGGACAGTTTAAACACAATTTTATGAGCACTTTGCAGCTTGTGGACTACTGCAGACTGTTCTCAGTGCTCCCTGAATGCTGACATGGGGAGTACAAGTCCAGCCACACATTTCTTCTCCTCTCACATACCAGCTTGACCTCAGGAGGAAGTGTAGAATATGTGCAGGTGCCATGGAATCCGAATGGTTCGGGTTGGAAGGGACCTTCCAGCCCCCTGCCATGGGCAGGAACACCTGCCCTTGGAGTAACCAGCCCCATTCCACCTGGCCTTGGACACTTTCAGGATGGGGCAGCCATGGCTTCTCTTGGCAACCTTTGCCCAGGGCTCAGGACCACTCTCCTAGTAAAGAATTTCCTCCTAATACCAAAAGTAAATCTCTCCTCTGTCAGTGTGAAACCATTCCCCCTTGTACCATATGTATGTAGATATGGAGAAATATGTATGCAGA
Source organism: Onychostruthus taczanowskii (assembly GCF_017590055.1). NCBI lineage: Eukaryota > Metazoa > Chordata > Aves > Passeriformes > Passeridae > Onychostruthus > Onychostruthus taczanowskii. The sequence goes on from NW_024504122.1 coordinate 4,697,894, forward strand.
AACTGTAGACTATTCTACAACAAATAGAAATGTATCGAGTTTTTGGGACTTCAGGGTTTTCTTCACAAACATTCTTTAATCTCATGGCCCTATGAATTATAGCAGTTCCGACCTAGAGTGTCCTGCATTATTTGTAGGTCAGAGTGGACTCCTTTAGGCAGTTGTGCCTCACCTTCTCACCATACCAGAGCTGTGGCTGTCTCTCAGCAAGCACAGATAAAGGAGAAAATCCTTATTCCAGCCTGGTCAGGCAAGCCTGCAAGAGGAGGGAGCATGTGCCATCTCCTGCCATGGGAAGCACCACAACCTAAACACACAAGGCATGAACCACAGCGGATTGGATCCAGAATGTGGAAGCTTCCCCAACAGTCCAGAATGTGCCAGCAGGATTTCAGTGACCTTCCTCACCCACCTCAGCAAGGATCAGCATCTGGTCCCTCCTGTGGCTCCTGTTAGAAAACCCAGGTAAAAAAGCAGTATTTTAGGGATTTTTTCACAGGTGTCAGTGTGCAGGTAGAGCTTATCCAGGGGTACTAGGGCAGATCAGAGCCCTTTGTTCAGGCAGTTCCCTGGGAGCAGAGGCAGGAGTGTGGATGCACATGGCCTTCTCCATGATATGTCCCACAGCTGGGCTGCTCCCTCCTCCTGCTCTTCCCTGCCCTGCAAAAAGCCAGTGTGGTCCTGCTCTGGAGGAAGTAAAACAAAGGAGAGAATGGAGCTCTTCATTCATCTGTGATGGCTGCAAGGGGAACAAAACCCTTGGCTCAGACTTAGAAAGTTCTTAATGCCAAGAGGAGCTGAGCTCTTGGCACGGCAGAGGCTTTGGACCCAGCCATAGCCGGGGAAAGGGAGTCAGAATAATGCCTGGAATGAAGGGAGGAGGGGGCACCTGGTGGCACACGGGTGGAGCTGAAGAACGGCCAGCTGCTCTTCCCTGGCCTGCAGGGACTGAGTGATCGATGGCACTTGGCGTCTTTCCTCTGCAGCCACTCGCTGCTGATTTCAGCCCAGCTGAAAAGAGCTCCCCTCCCCAACCCAGCAGATATATCTGCTCAGAGAAGTGACTCACCAGGGCCTGCTAAAGAAAATCCATTTTCTACTGAAACCCAGAGAGCCTGCAAGGAGCCTGTGTTTGGCAGACAAGCTCAGGGAAGAGTTAAAGCACAGCATCAAGCTTTCAGCAGAGACAAAAAGTTGTTCTCCTGCCTTTCTTTTCCTTTTTTTTTCCTTTGCTCTTAAAAAAATGCCTCATTTTCACTTCAGTGAAGCTGGAGAGGCAGGAAATAATACAAAGGCTCTTTACAAAGTCTGGCTTCTTTCTTCTGTGGCATCTGTGCTGAAGTGTCTGTGATGGTAACAGCCTCTGCTTTCTCTTCACAGGACTCAGCTTCATCAAATATTCCCTCTCTTGAGGCTGTGCGATGGTGGGATTCCCTCTCCCAGCTCCATTGCTTTTCCAGTCACACTCTGAGCTGCTTACAGAGCTCAGCCAGAGAAAAAGGAAAACCAATTCTGTTTGCAGTTCCCAGTGAGAAGAAGGGGTTATGGCCCCCCTCAGCCTCCCCAGACCCAAGGAACTCCCCCATGGACCAGCCAGACACAGGAAGCTTGGTGACAGCACTGTCACCCCCCCAATACACTTGTCAAATCACCATTTTCCAGGCATATTTTAATCCCCTTTGGATTGCTCTAATCTAAATAATTAATCAGTGCTAAGTCCTTCTCTCTTCACTTGACAGGAGTGGTGGGAGCTGATTGTGCTCCCTGTGCAGCACCTGCCCCTGCCAACCCTAACATGGGCACAGTGTCGCAGCCACAGCCCCTGTCCCCTGTGTTCCCTCTGTCCCCTGGGGGTCCCCCAGGCCCAGCTGGTCCCAGGACCCCAGCAGATCACCGTGCCTCATTTTGTGGGTTTGTGCCAGGGAGCATGGGCTAGCAGAGGTGAGAGCTCCCCACCTTTCCCCACCATCCCCGGACCCCCACACCTGCTCAGCAGCTCTGCTCCAGCACAGTGACATCTGCTCGTATGGCAGGGGACAATGTCCTGCTGGTCGGCTCACAGAGGAGCCATCCCACTGTCCCTCAGCCTCTGCAGGCAGCCGTGGACCCTGAGGGCATTGCAGTTCCTCGGCACAGCTCCTGCCCTGTCTATTGTCACCCATCCAGCAAGGAGAGCCTGAGGACAGCCCTGGGCCACTCCGCTCCTGTCCTGCATCCCCTTCCCTTCCACAGCGCCGGCAGCTCATCCCCCTGGCCAGTGTGCCTTGGGCAGGGCCCAGACAGGGGACTGGGTATGAGAGGGGACAGTGTCAGTCCCAAAGTGATCGTGTCTCTAGCAGAGGGAATGCAGCACAAGAGTGGCCAGGTGTCACACCCCGGGCACAGGGAGGTGCCAGGGGACCAGGGAACATCCCAGCATCCTTGTTCAGAGTGAGGAAGCAGCGCCAGGGTGCCCCCAGGTCCTGCAGGCAGCAGAGACCACAGCAGCAAGGGTGTGAGGTGACCTCAAGAGCATCTGCTGGACCTGCAGCAGCACAGGCAGTGCTGCAATGTCCTCCAGCTGCCTGGGACATGGATGCACACACAGGTACGCCCTGTGAGCCCCTGGCTCTGCTCAGCAGTGCAGGAGCTCCCTGACCACTGATCTGGGAGCTGCCAAGTCCAGCGTGAGGTCTGGGTGCCCCTGAGCAGCTCCTGCCCCAGGGAGATGCTCTGGAGGCTGGGCTGTGCTCCCAGCAGGTGATGAAGGACAGGCTGTGCTGCTGGGAGCCTCTTAATCCCTCCTCTCCCCCTCTGGCCCATCACTGCTCTGGGAAGTCTTCTCTCAGCACTCTCACGCTGACCCCAGACGCTCCAGGAGATTGCACTCCTGCTGGTTTTCTTCCAGAAATACCATTTTCATAATGAAAGTGCTACTGTTTTCACCTCTCCCTGATGCAGACACAGTTTGTTCTCTCATGTTTTAATTCTCAAGTTCCTCTCCAGTATTTCCACTGTAAAAATTGACTCAGAACAGCACCTTTCACCTCCTCCCACAGGTCCACAAAAGGGCAGTTTCCCTGTCCAGGTGGTGGAGAAGGACATCCCAGGAACCACTAGCCAGGTTTCTCACTCTCCAGCAGACCTGGAGCATTGCTCCTGTTCCCAGGCAAGGAGAAGACTGGAGCTTCTGGTCCCAGGGCACCCTGCATGCGTGGCCAGAGACCAACTGCTCCAAGCAGGGAGAACCAGGGGTGGGCCACAGAAGTGACGGATGGCTCAGGAGCCACGTGAAGGTGTGAAGAGAAGAGGGATGGCAGAAGGGACCCATGGGGGGTCAGTGTGTCCAGCCCTGTGTCTGTAGCTCCTCCCTGCACCTCAGCAGCTCCAAGTGATGAATTATCCCCATGGAAGTAGCAGCTGGAGGCACAGAAAACATGGATGATGTCCAGGCTCGCTGGCCCAGTGTCTGTATTCCTGCCTGTGACCCCTTGGCCTTGGAGGGCCAAAGCGCCTCTGGCACAGCATGGGCTGGGAGGCTTTCAGGATCAAACCCAGATGAGAAAAAACGGTGGACATAGGAGCTTTTGAACCTGTACACCTGTTTCCTCATTTACCCATTCTGCCTAATTTTGAACTGGATAAGGATTAGAAAGCAAATTAGGAAAACAAATAAGCTAAAAGCTAAACCAAATTAATCTCTCTTTTTTTTTTTTTCCCCAAGGAAAAATATCTTGATTTTTAGCTGATGTGAAAAAAAATTTGGATTTGTGCTCACAGCTTTCTTTTGGGCTCAGTGGGTCTCCTCTGGGTGAGGGAAATCAGCCTTAAGGCCAGGCTGACTGGAGAAGGAGCAAGAGTTTCTTCAGAAGATTTCATCTCACAAAAACAACAGGGATTGACCCAGTGACCCCCAGTCCATGATGAATCCCCTGGAAGATTGCCATAACAGGCAGCACAGCTCTGCCATCCAGGTGGCACAGAGAGATCCCCAGCTGGATAAAAAAGTGGCTGCAAAGGGTGCAGCACCTGAGCAGGGGTTTCAGGTGCCTTCCAAGGGTGGGAGCCCACACCCTGGCAGCAAATGCAAGAATCAGGCAGCCCCAGCCATGTGTCCAAAAGAAACAGAATCTCAGAGTGCTCCACTCTTGGTTCATTTGCACCACAAGCCGTGTCCTCCTGCAATTACCTAAAGCAGCAACATCAAAGTTATTTACATATTTATGGAGTATTTACCCCAAACCTTGTAATACTACAAAATACTTGATCATACAGCTGGTAATTTAAATGAAAAATTGTTATTCATACATTTTCATTGTAATGTCACATGTCACAAAATATTATGAGTTCATGAGGCAGCCAGGGCTCTGCTAATAATTAGAATAAATTACCACTTTGATGAGGCATTTACACAAAACTGCAGAACCATCTTAGAGCTGCTGAGATGTTCCTAGCACCCCTATTAAAAAATGTCAGAAGCTTTTGTCTACTCTACTGATTGTGCAGCATAAATCCCACCTTTTGTCTAATTTCAGACACTTGGCACTCATCAGGACATGGGGGTTGTCACCTCCTGGTCTCCCTCAAGAGTCTTGGGGTGCGGGTGCTTTGGGCTCAGCACAGCCAGTGCCTCTGTGGCACCAGGTACGAACGAGTCTCAGTGCTTGGAGGGGCTTGGAGGGGACAAGAGTCATGGCAGAACCCGTGAGGGACCTTCCTTTGGGAGGTGCAGGGGGTCTGGGTGTGTCTGCAGACTCAGGGTGGGAGCTCTGCAGGGCAGAGATGGCCCAGAGAATGGATGGGCAGAGGGCACAGTGTCTGTGGAGAGCAGTACCATCAGGATTAGTCAGGGCCACACCTGTCGTGTCACCTCAGGTCCCTCCTGCACAGCCCTACTGCCCCCTCCATCCCATTTCCCAGCCCCCAGCCTCTGCTCCAAGTACTCAGCTCCCTCCTGCCTCACCTTCTGCAGCCCAGCCCATCCTGCTGGTCCCTTCACATAAACCTTTCACCAGCCATTCCCTCTGACCGCAGTCGGTCCCTCAGCCTCACTGCAGGTCTGTGTCCCCAGCCCTTGGTGACTCCAGCTCACCGGCCCCACGCTGCCGCAGCAGGGAGCCACGGTCGCTCTGCTCCCCAGGTGCCCCTCACCTCAGACACCAGCAAGGGCACCAGGGGCAGCCCTGGCGCTGCTCCCAGCTGCTGCAGAGCCCTCTGCCTCCTCCGAGTGCCTGTGTGCAAAGTGGAGACCCAGGAAGGAGGATCCCGTCCTGCCTGAGCCCCTCAGTGCTGGCAGGGGAGGCAGTGGGGCTTTCCCTGGGGAGCTGGGGCCGTAGGACACCCCATGGCACCTCAGCTCTCTCCTGACCAAGCACAGCTACCCCACCACAGCAAAGGTGTACAGCCCTCACTGCCAGGCAAACAGCCGGGCACATGTGCTACCGTTGGGGGTTTTGATAGAAAATACACCTTCCATTCTCCTGCTCGCTTGTCCCAGGGGCTGAGGGAAGCTCTGTCTCTGCACAGGCTGCTCAATGAACCCAGCTTTTGGGTCAGCCCAGTCACCCACCTTCTGCACCGCAGCCCCCGAGCAGCCAGCCCAGATTCCCAGACAGGCAGGTGGCCACCCGACAGTGGCACCACGTAGGGAAATGAGCCCCGCAGGGAGAAATAGATGAAGTGTTGTCACACCTCGAAGGAGCAATTACCTTGGCAAGCACACCAGCAATGAGCTGTGAAGTTATGAGAAATGCCCCACAGCACCCTCTAGAAGTTGAGAACACAGCAGGGTAGTCCCAGAGGAATGGGGAAAATCCACCGTTGTCTCTGGAATCTTTCATGCCACTGGCTTCATCAGGGCATTGGCTTTTCCTGATCCCATGGGAAGCCAAGGCAAGGCCCTCGGGAGCAACACACCTCTGCTGGCAGCAGACACCTCATGCCAGGGTGTCATTCACAAACACCTGGGCAGAACAGAGCTGGGGTACACAGAGAAAGGGAGGAACTGCAGGCAAATAAATCAGGGAGGAAATACCCAACCAGGGCAGGACAGGGTTCAGGGACCACAGAATTGTGGAATCCCACAATGGTTCAGGTTGGAAGAGACCTTAAAGCCCAGCCAGTGCCACCCCTGCCATGGCAGGAACACCTTCCACTGTCCCAGGCTGATCCAAGCCCCAGTGTCCAGCCTGGCCTTGGGCACTGCCAGGGATCCAGGAGCAGCCACAGCTGCTCTGGGCACCCTGTGCCAGGGCCTGCCCACCCTCCCAGGGAACAATTCCTTCCCAGTATCCCATCCATACCTGCCCTCTGGCAGTGGGAAGCCATTCCCCCTTGCCCTGTCATGGGTGTCCAAGGCTGCAGAGCCAAGAGGTTCTGCAGCTGGTCTCAACTCAGCTGGTGGCTTCACATTGCTGTAAGTGACATCTGCAGTTGTGTTGTTGCCTGCTACCAGGAAGAACAGCCTGCCAGGAGTGGTGGGAAGGAGAAGGGGCTTTCTCAGGTTATGCAGAAATGAGCTGAGAGCCTAAAACCCACCCGTGCTGTTGGGATGGTCAGTGGTGAGCAGCACACCCTGTGCAGCTGCACTCGCAGGGAAGGGGTGCTGCTGGAGGGGACTGAGGTGACAGATGAGGACATAGCAAAGCACAGTTCTGGGGGGCCTTGGAAGCAGGACTGGGGCCCTCCCCATCCACCAGTGCCAGCATGTGGAATGGTCCTTGTGCCCCTGGCCCTGCACGGCCATCCTTGGCCCAGACCTCAAGCCTGGCAGGGTTTGGGGACAGTGCTAGAGGTGCAGCACCCCCTTGTTCCTCCCATGTCAGGAGGGGGGTGATGCAGCTGCTCCTGGAGGGCTGAATAACCCTCCAGCCCCAGAAGGGCACTGGGAGCCAGAGCCACAGTCACAGGAGGTGACAGCCACTGGCTGTGACCCAGTGCAGCACCGGTGACTGTGGGCAGGATAGGGTGACAAGGGCTCAGACAGGCCTGGATCATGGCAGGGCTGGGATAAATAAACAGGAAACCTCTGAAGGGAAATGTGGGCTCAGCACTATCACACAATGAGACTCTGCCGTAGCTAGGGCAGGGACAAGGCTCTTTGAGGGGTGAAGCTGCAGATCTGCCCTGGCACACCCGGCTCCCCTTTGGGCTCCACAGCTCGCTGTGCTCCCTCTGTACCCAGCCAGGGCTCAGGGCTCAGCTCTGCTCCCCTCCCTCCTCCGGGCTGCAGCTCCTCATCCCGCTGCCTCTGTGCCCTAGTCAAAGCAGACCATGGAGCACTGTCACTCTGCCTTCTGCAGAATTTGTTCTCCAGCTCTGTAATTGCACATTGTGAAAGTACACACAGGACTAATCATATCACAAGGAATTTTGGGTCAGAAAGAAACAATTACGTGATTGGCCTCTTAAAAGCAAGATGCTTCTCAAACACCTGAGTAGCACTATAGCAGCAAGAGAAAAAACTTTCCCAGTCATTCAGGTGTAGAAAAACCCATCTTTAAGAAGGAAGAAGCGCTTTATTTCGGATCAAAAAGGATGACCCCAGGGATCCTTACCAGAAGCTGTAAACTACATCATAAAAGTGAAATAACTTTTACCCAGGCTTACCAAAAAAAAGGAAAATACTTCCTTTCAAGAATATTCTGTGCAGCTTAAAAATTACTCTTATTAAGATGAATCAATTTCATAAGCATGCTAACATCTTTATTCCTCAAATGTTAAGTAGAACATTTAGAACTGGAGAATGTATCTCTGAACACCTTCCTTACATCTCAATTCATGTTTCTGCATAAAGGTCAAAGCTTTTCTAGGTATTTTTTCCTTGATAAGCTCCTTCAGAGGTGTTTATTTACAAATGGTCTGCTTCCAAATGTAAGCCTCATATAATAACTCCTGTTGCTTTTGTTCTGAGTGTGGGAGATGGAGGTGTAAAAGTGTAGCAAGGCCATTTGATGTCATAACTGGATCTCAAAGCAGGCACTGTCTGAGTACAGAATGGAGCAGAAGTGGACCCAGCCCTGATCTAAGCAGAGCTGTGGATGCCTCACCTGGCACACAGACCTGTGCTACCTGGGCTGCCTCTTTGGGTGGCCAAAGCCCCTCAGCCACCTGTGACCCTCCCCTGCGGATCACACGTTCTCCCAAGGAGGACAGTGATGCTGCCCAGTACAAACACAGCAGGACAGGACTCACTCCCAAGGAGTTACATTAAGAAGACAATAATAGAATAAATTGGGCTGGAAAAGACCTTTGAGATTGAGTCCAACCTGTGACCAACACCACCAGGGCAACCAGACCATGGCACTGAGTGCCACATCCAGTCTTTCCTCAAACACTTATAGGAACAATGACTCTACCACTTCCCTGAGGAAGGGTGGTGGAGTCCCTTCCAATGCCTGCCCAGCCTTTCTGTGAAGAACTTCGTCCTAACATCCAAATTATGTCTGCAATGAGTGATGATCATTCTGCTTCAAAATTCTCTCTAAAATTTCCATTTCTCAAAAACAGCAGTCATAGTGAAGAGTCATAGAACAGATATTTGTCCAAAGTGTCAATTGCTTTGAGTTCCTGATATCTCAAGGGGCATTTGAGAGAGTGGGCCAAGGCAGGGAGGTGAACACTGCAGACGCGCTGAGATCCTCCCAGCACAGCAGCAGAAGCCATCAGGGCGGTGTTCCACACCCACAAAGGTGCTCTGTAGCCATGAGCAGGTCAAAGCATCCAGCCAGGGAAAGGATGGCCGAAATCACAGTTTCCTTTGAGCTCAAACAGTTAAATTTTTTTGGGTAAGCAGTGGCTAGACAGCTCAAGCAGGAAACATGGAAAGGAGTCATGACACCCCCGGGTTTTAATGCCACACAGCACATTATTTCCTCAGCACTGAGAGCAAGAGGAGGCTGTCAGCATTCTGGCAAGGAATCAGAGTTAATGTATTCTCATAATGAATTTAATGGGATAATGAAATGCTGTTGTAATTGAAGGTATTAACATCTTCTCCTGTTAAATACCAACTTGCTTAGACCATGTGTTCCTTGAGAAAAGACATGTGCTAATCTTGGTAAACACAGAGAAACAGTGGGATTTAATTCAGGTTTAGGACTCTCTGTATCCAGACATTTGGTGGGTTTCAATACTACTCCTTTGAGTGACTTCTTTTAAATATCTTATTTAAATGCTTTCTTTGGTTGCATTGGATTTAACTGAGATTAATCAGCTTTACATATCCAGATACTATTTAGATTATGTGAGATATGTAAAGAGGATTCTCCAGCCTTTGAATTTGGCTATCGTGCCTATCTCTAAGCTCCTTTAATTGTCTAAAGTGGGTAAGGGGAACCTCACCAGCAACTCAGGAAAGAATGTGCTTTGTCATTGGCTGGCAGAGCACAAAGACCCTCCAGGCACACATGCTCTTGTCCCGCACATCTCAATTATCAGATCCCAGCACAGCTAATGGCTGCAGCCACTGTTTACCATTCCTGTTCTGTCTCCTTTCCTCAATAATTAAAAAGTCATGTTCACTAACTGTGATTGTGGTACCTGCCTCAGCTGTGGCAGATAACAGACCAACTCAAAGCCTTGGGATCAGCAGACACTGAGGAACACTTGGCCTCTGGGCATTCAGGAGCCCCTTGGCTAAATTGTGGCTTTGTTTTTAAAGAAAATTATTGCCAGCCCATCAGGAGATCCCCACAAGAGCTGGGCTAAGGGCAGTGGCCCTAGGAACACCTACCTGTGGGATGGAGGGAAAGCCTTCAGGGTCTGACTTCACCATCTCATCTGCGGCCACACAGAGCTTTGGAGTGTGGGAGTGATGCTGAGTGAGGATTCCTGGGTGGTGCCTTCCTGCGTGTTTCACCTGCATCCCCCAAAGCCTGAGGAGGTCCATGACCTGCAGGAACAGCCCAACCTCAGCATCAGCATGAGGAAAGCAGGAGGTACAGGAGTGCCTCCAGCAGCAGATTCAGTTTGAATATTGCCTTTGCTGCCTCAGTCAGAAGGGACAGTTATTGATGTGCCTGGAAAATGACAATAAAAATAAATTTTTGTAAAAGAATATAAAAATCCAGACCTATATTTGTCCGGGTCTCACAGGGCCATGCTGGCTCCTCACGGGGAGTTTGCAGCAGAGAGACCACAGCAGAATCCCAGGGCAGCATCTCCTCCATCCCCCAGCTGGAACCCACGAGGAGAGACGAGGTTGCCAGCATGGATTTTGTTCCTTTGGTCTCCCTTGGCCCCTTCCTGCTCAAACCACTCCCCTGGCAGCCAGGAGCTGCTGAAGGAGCCCCGGCATAAAGGAGCTGCCTGCACCTCATTTACAGCTCTGTAATGACTTGTTTGGGTGGCAGGAACAAGAGCCATTCTCTAGAGCCTGCGATTGGTCTGTTCCCCACTCTTCAGTTCAACACCACATTCTGCCAAATTGCAGTATTTCTGTAGGTCTCTGCTTAAATAAATCCCAAAAAAAATAGTTGGAGAAATAGAGAGGTGCAGAAAAAAAGCTACAAAGTTGATTTAGAGGCCAGGAAGAACACCTTCCATGCAGAGATTTAAAGGCTTCAAGCTGGTTAACTTTTAAAGAAGAAGAGTGAGAGGTGACTTCATCATCACATCTAAACTCCTTCAGGGGGAGAAAATATCTTGCAATAAAGACTTTGTGACTGCAATGCAAAAGGCAAAACAAGAGCTGGGAGCTGAAGCCAGAAACATTTGAATTATAAATTAGACACCTTTTTGGAAGAAAAACATTTATCCACTCCTGAAAGTAGCCGGAAGAGATCTTCCTGAAAGATGTGTTTCAGTCAAACCCAAGTCACTGGATGCACTGCATGATGAACACAGTGCAATGTAATGGCCTGTGATTTACAGGAATTCAGGTGAGATGATCTAATGCATCTCTCTGGCTTTAGTCTCTGTGAATCTATTCAATAAAACCATCACACAAGCTGCAAGCCAGCAACAAATTCCTTCTCTTGCCACACACCTGAAGATGAGGAGATGGCTGGAGCTCTCCTGGAGGCACATCCCACTCTGGAGACAGACAGACAGATCTCTGCAACGTCCAGAGGGGAAGCTGGGGGGAAAAACTCTTGTCTACCTTATGTCAGCTTATGTTTGAGATGGATGAATCAAAGGCCCAGAGCAGCTGTGGCTGCCCCTGCATCCCTGGCAGTGCCCAAGGCCAGGTTGGACAGGGCTTGGAGCAGCCTGGGACAGTGGAAAGTGCCCCTGCCCATGGCAGGGGTGGCACTGGGTGAGCTGTGAGGTTTTTTCCAGCCCACACCAGTGTGGGATCCTGTGATCCCCGGGCTTTGGAGGTTTCATACCCCTGGTTCAGGAGAAAGCACCGCTGAGCTGGGGGTGGGCAGCAGCTCAGCAGTGCCACAGCCCCACTCAGGAGCCGTCCTCGGGGCAGAGACAGTGCAGGGACTCTGACAAGGCACTCAGTGATGCTCTCGGCTCAGGGCTGACCCCTTTCAGGAGTGGGAACTCTGGGGACAGCTGAGCACAAATGAGGGTGCCCAGCCCCAGCTCCCAGATGGAGCAAACATCAGGATCACTGCATTTTCCCAAGCACGACCCACAGCAGTGGCACAGAGCCTCCTGCTAACTCCAGGGCAGGTCCAGAGCCTGGCAAAGACTGAATCCCACCTCCCCTCTCCTCTCTGCACCCCACTAAGAGCACTAAAGAAGACAAGCTAAGCCAGCAAGCCCTTCCCTGAGTAGGTGGCAGAGGACGTCCCTGTTATCCCATCTTCTGGAAGCCACGGGTGTGCTTAGTATTCACAACACAGCCCAATTATTTATAAGAGTTATTTTTCATTTTGAGTTTCAAGGTATAATAAGGTGGTTATAAAACTGATTTAGGGATAGAAAAGTTTGATTATAAAGGGAAATTATTCGAAGGTTTCAATGGAAGGAATAAGTTGTACGAAATAATGGTTCTGTTGGAGGGAAGAGATGCACAGAATCAAAATCCTTTTAACTGTTCCCTTGCCCCAAGCATGACCATCCTACCAGCCCTCATGTTCCAAGAGGAGGTCTCAGGTTTTCCAGGGAAGAGACTCACATTCCCACTGTCTCTGAGCCTGTCACAGAGCAGGGAGGGCAGGAGGAAATACTCCCAGCAAAGGGAAACCTGCACGGTGGGATCTGGAGTGCAGGTTAGCAGGGGGGAAGGACAACTGTAGGAACCTCATGATACAACACTTCACCTCAGAAATTGATATAAAAGTGAAGGAGTGGAAGCAGGCAGAGGAGCAGACAGAGGGCTCAGCCTCCTACACACAGGACAGGAAGGAAGGGACTGGGTTGAAAGACAGAAAAACCCTGATTTGTTGCTGTGGTAGGACCTGGTTTTTTCACACCTCAGTGACAGAGAATTCTGAAGAGCAGAGGAGGCTAAAAAGCCATTCCCACCCCTCCTCACACAGAGGGCCCTCTGCTCATACACAGCTCACGGGATGGGTGGTATGGGCTGTCCTAGTCCACAAGGAGATCCCTGCTCTTCCCTGCTCACCTCCAGCCTGCAGATCCCAGACCTCATTCCAGCTCCACCAGCGCTGCTGCAAGGTACTTGGAATGGGACAGACCAAGTTTGGTTTATTCCATAAATCAAACTTTAAATATTTGTCATTAAATAAACTTCCATTTTAACAAAAAAATTGTTGTTTATTGGAACTGTTGGAAGAATTAACATGCTGTGTTGCAGTGGCTTCATCCTTCCTGACGTGGACAAAGTCCTGCAGATAGGACACCTCTGCCCTGCTGCTGGGAGAAGCTCTGCAGTACCCAACACCTTCATCTGTATCACCTTCATAAAATCACGGGATCACAGAATGGTTTGGGTTGGAAGGCAAGTTAAAGCTCATCTCAGTGCACCCCAGGCACAGGCAGAGACACGCTCCACCAGAGCAGGCTGTCCATGCCCATCAGACATTGATCCTGCAAGGCTACAGTGGGAATGTGCAGCTGTAGGCCTTCCCAGCCTGGGGAGAGGTGGATGCAGGGTAAATGCACCCAGCAATGCCAAGGGGCTCTGCAGGGCTGGGCACAGAGCTGGAGCCAGGGACAAAAACAGGGATGCACCACTGCTCAGGATCCCCTGAGCTGAGCAACCTCTCCTTAGCCAGGGCGTTTGCCAGGGACAAAAGCAGCTTGCTTCAGCCTGCTCCTGAGAAGTGCCATTCATCCTGCTCTTCTACCCCCAGGGCACCCAGGGCCAGAACTGGCCCTCAGGCAGGAGATTGTCTCAGCAATCTGGGCTCTAGCTGCAGCTTCTGCAGCACAATAAACTTCCCAAGTGCCAGGATGAACTGGGCAGCAACAAGAGCCAGGGAGATGGGAGGCCACAGCAGTGCAGGAGGAGAAGGAGAGCATGAAGCTGGGCCAGGGCAGCTCAGGCTGGATATCAGGGAAAAGCTCTTCCCCCAGAGAGTGCTGGGCACTGCCCAGGCTCCCCAGGGAATGGGCACGGCCCCGAGGCTGCCAGAGCTCCAGGAGCCTTTGGACAGCGCTGCCAGGGATGCCCAGGGTGGGGTTGTTGGGGATCTGGGCAGGGACAGGAGCTGGGCTGGATGATCCTGGGGGTCCTTCCATCCCAGGATATTCCATGATTCCATGAGCAAAACAGTGAGCAGGACTGAAATGTTCCAGCCCATCTACAGCCACATGCTCCACCAAAACACTCTGGGAGCGAGCTCCAGAAAGTGGGGCAGGCACAGGGCTGGAATACAGACACAGGGAAACACCACTGCCAGCAATGCTCCAGCTCTTTGGGATGCAGATAACCGCAGCCAGCAACTTCCCATTGGGAAAGGAGACAGAAGATTCATCAAACAATACAAGTCAGCAGGACTGTTATTAGACAGAGAAGATAAAATTGCTAATAATGAAACAGGGAAGACAGGAGCAGAAATATTTATGTGCTGTGTGGAGGAGAGCCTGAGGATGTGCTGGGAAATGGGGAGAGTTTCCCTCGTTGCTGTGGAGGGTTAACCACAACCTCTCTCTGGGAAGCATTTTCCAAACTAATCACAGCAGACAAGGTGCCCCAGCACCCTGTGAGCTAACAAGGAGTCTTAAGTTGGAAATGAGGGTGTGTGTTCTATTTACATCAGTCAGAGCTGGGCAGTTCTCTGCTGTCCATGGGGCAGTTTTCTTTATCTCTCCCACAGCCCATCCTCCCTCCAGGAGATCTCTGCTGTCCATGGCCACTGAGTGTCCCTGCATGGCTGATCAAATTCCATCATCCCATGGGGAGATGCTCTGCCCAGGGGAGGAGCCAAGCATTCCTACCTGGATACAATCTGAGCCTGGAACACCCCAGCAGCCTTTGCCCACTGCATTCCCAGAGGAGCAGCTTTCTCCTGCCCTGCATTCCCAGAGGAAGAGCAGGCCCATCTCCAGCAGCCCGGGAGCTTCAGAGAAAAACTCCAGCCTTGTGCAGGATCCCTGCTCCAGCAGAACCACAGCTGGCACTGCAGGAGGGCTGAGCCCCCATGGGATGGGACTGTGCCACCACCCTGACCCACAGGGGCTCAGCTCCTGCTCTGACTCTGGCAGTGGTGTTTTGTATTACTGCATTTGTATTTTTAATTTTCCTATTAAGGCAATGTTATTCCTATTCCCATATCTTTGCCTGAGAGCCCCTTAATTTCAAAATCATAATAATTCAGAGGGAGGGGGGTGTGCATTTTCTATTTCAAGAGAAGGCCCTGCCATCCTTAGCAGACACCTGTCTTTCCAAACCAAGACACAAGGAGATATCTGGCCTTTATTAATTTTGACTCTATCAGAGACAACAGGGAGCTGAAGGAGATGGGGAGAGCACTGGTGTTTTACTTCACTGTGCCCCATGAATAAAGCAGATCTCTCATCTGAAATCAGTCACAGAAAATAACAGAAAACCAACACAAGATTTGGCTGACAAAGAATTAAATTACAGAATTAACACCAACCAGTGTAACTGCAGGCAAGCAACTTGTTCCTTGTGGGTTGCATGGGAAAGGACCAGAGCTGTGCCATTGCTTTGAGATAAAATTGAGGAACAGCACCAGGAACCAGTGCAATGAATCTTTGCTTTTAGGAAAACAGTGGGGTGAGCCTTGGCACAGAGAGCTCTGACATGCCCTGCACTGGCAGCTCTGGGGGGCCTTCACACACCCTGGAGCAGCTCCTCACCCTTCCCAGCCGGGGCTGTCCAAGGGAGAGGGCTGGCTAGGACTGGACAAATACTAAAGATGGCTCTTCATAGTAGAGGGAAATAAGGGTTTGAGAAATTCACTTTTTAAAACAATCAGATCTCCAATTTCCACTATTAGACTGGATGGGGGAAACAAGGACACAAGATAATGTGACAGATTGGCCATTTTGGGGAAATGAACACATTTATTTCAACTGTGCTGACAGGCTAAATTCACTTTAAATTACAAAACACGGCAATATGTCTTCATCATCCATTACCTGGGAGTGTGTAAGTGAAAAACTGTTACCAGAGAGGCAGCCTACACTTGTCTAAAGGTTCCGGGAGCCTGGCTGGTTGGTGCTGCAGACAGGAATGTGCTTGGGTGTCACTTGGGGAGGATGCCCAGTGTCAGAACTGTGCTGCTCCAGGCAAAGCCCCACAGAAGGTGGGCAGCCCCCTGCTCTCCTCCTGCCCCACCATCTCTGCTGGGCCATCTCCCACACCCACTGGATCCAGAGCATCCTTATCTGAGCATTGACTTTGCAGGAGCTACAGCTGTGATAGAGCCAGCCAGCCGCTGTCCCTGCAGTGACAAGCTCAGGTGAGCCATGTCTTGGTTTGGAAAGACAGGTGTCTGCTAAGCCACCAGAGTCAGAATAGGAGCTGACCCCTGTGGGTCAGGGTGGTGGCACAGTCCCATCCCATGGGGGCTCAGCCCTCCTGCAGTGCCAGCTGTGGTTCTGCTGGAGCAGGGATCGGGCACAAGGCTGGAGTTTTCCTCTGGAGCTCCAGGGCTGCTGGAGATGGGCCTGCTCTTCCTCTGGGAATGCAGGGCAGGAGAAAGCTGCTCCTCTGGGAATGCAGTGGGCAAAGGCTGCTGGGGTGTTCCAGGCTCAGATTGTATCCAGGTAGGAATGCTTGGCTCCTCCCCTGGGCAGAGCATCTCCCCATGGGATGATGGAATTTGATCAGCCATGCAGGGACACTCAGTGGCCATGGACAGCAGAGATCTCCTGGAGGGAGGATGGGCTGTGGGAGAGATAAAGAAAACTGCCCCATGGACAGCAGAGAACTGCCCCAGCTCTGACTGATGTAAATAGAACACACACCCCCATTTTGAACATAAGACAGCCGTGTGACCAGGAGCTGGTGACACCAGGCACTTCTCCAAATAGTCACTGTATTCAGAAATTCGGGAAGGATTTCTTCCACTGTGTGAGTCCCATCTGACAGCATCTGAACTTTTCCTTTTTTCCTCCAGTAACCAAAGTCTCCCACTATAGAGATCTTTTTACTTGGAAATTGTGACCATTTTGTGGAGAGTTACAGCTGGGTCTTCCCCCACATCATTTCTCACTCTCTGTCTCTCTGTGTTTCCTCCTTCTCAGATCTCAGTTGCAGCCCTGTCTTTTATCAGAGACTCAGCAAGCCCCCAAAATTGCAAGATTGACTCTTCTCTTTAGATCAGTCACCACTAATCCTATGATTTTTTCTTCTTTGTGCGCCCTCCGTTCAAAAGCCTCTCGCTTGTGGGGTTTATTTTCTACATGGGCTGTGCACCCCCCAATTTTCTGTGCCACAGCCGGGTGCACTTAGCCTCTTCTGCTTGGCTTGTCTGAAAAATGTGAATCTCTTCAGGAGCTTCAGAGCAAGCAATTGCCAAGAAAAACTGCCTTAAAACTTTCCTTTTCTTCCTGGTAGCTGTTTCTTGAGGAAGAATGAACAGGGGAAAATGTCTAAGTATGCTCTGCTTTGAATTTATTCATAGCTTCAGCATTTGGGATGCTCTTAATTGTACATAATTTCTGCACTTGCTCCTGGTACAACAGGAGATGAAAGATGATGAGTGGAAAAAAAAAAAAAAAAAAAAAAAGAAAAAAAAAAAGAAAGTTCAAAAGAGGTTTGATCCTGAAGTCCAGCAAAGGTTAAAAGCTACTTGGTGTCCCTGGAATACTGGAGTAGGCGGTGAGAGAAATCCTCCTAACCAGAAGTTTGTTGATGGTCTGTTAGGTGAGCACCCATCGATGTGATCACTTTGGAGGGGAGATGGACAGATGGGCTCATTTATTCTTCATCCTGGTTTCCTGTATTCCATTTCATCTGGCAACAGAAGTTTATAGGATCCCTGTCAGATATGTGTACCCAAAGGAGGGGAGAGACAGGAGATTCTTCATCTTTACATTGATTTTTACTGAACAAGTTGAAGAATCAAGAGCACTGAAGCACATCTAAGGTCCATGTTCCATGTCATGTTCGGTGGCTTTTTCATTTGGGGGCTGGAGAGCGGTGACATCATTCTCTGTGTGCAAAAACTGGCCCTGGGGGATTGAGTTCATTGTAGGGAACAGGAGGGATATTCGCAGATTCATGGAATGGTTTGGGTTGGCAGGGACGTCACAGCTCATCCACTCTATCTCCCTGACATGAGCAGGAACACCTTCCACTGCTCCCAGACTGCTCCAAGCCCCAGTGTCCAGCCTGGCCTTGGGCACTGCCAGGGATCCAGGGGCAGCCACAGCTGCTCTGGGAATTCCATCCCACCCCCTCCCCACCCTCCCAGGGAACAATTCCTAATTCCCAATATCCCATCCATCCCTGCCCTCTGGCAGTGGGAAGCCATTCCCTGTGCCCTGTCCCTCCATCCCTCGTCCCCAGTCCCTCTCCAGCTCTCCTGGAGCCCCTTCAGGCCCTGCAAGGGGCTCTGAGCTCTCCCTGGAGCCTTCTCCTCTCCAGCTGAGCACCCCCAGCTCTCCCAGCCTGGCTCCAGAGCAGAGGGGCTCCAGCCCTTGGAGCAGCTCCATGGCTCCTCTGGGCTCTCCAGCAGTGAATGAACACAGTGGCTGCTCCCTGCTGTGGGAGCTGCCTGAGCAGCCCAGTACTCAAGGTTGTACCCCAGTCCCAAACAGCATCTCCACCCGGACCTGAAATTTGCAGACATCATTTTGTTCCCACACTTTTCTTCAGATATGAACTAATTGGTGAATTCATCCTCAGAATGTTCCATAATCTAAACTTTCATTGCAAATAAAAATTTATAGCATTGATGTTTGCTGGAGAAACCTGCAGATGTGAATCAGAGGCAGCAATCTCTTCCCCACACCTGAAGGCAGCCTGAAATAACAGTTTCAAAAAAGCTCTCAACTGCCTATTAAAGGGACAAGGCAGTAATTTTGAAATCCAATAACACTAATAATTTCCCAGCTGATTTATTGATCACACACAGTCAGAATGTGCTATCTCAGAACACACAGGGACAAACACAGATCACAGAAACATCAAGGGCTTCCTTGTTGTCTTGTGCTCCCAAAATAAAATTCTGTGATGCTTCCTGCAAAGTACCAAAAAACCCTTTTCACTAAGTTGCCTTCCTGCTTCTTTTAATACATTGCAGCAAATATTTCCCAAGTCTGTGCCTTTAACAGCCCTCATTCCCAGAGTCTATAAATGATATTATCTTTGCTCTTTTGGAGACTTTAGAGAATTTTCCTTCTTGCATAACTTTTAATTGCAATAACTTCATTTGCACACATAAAACTGATGTTTGCACCATTCTGAGATTATTCTAATTGGACAAGCAGACATTTTAGTTTTACTTTTAAAATTCAGCTTCACTGCCACCCCACTAGAGAACTAATAAAAAAATTATTCCAAAGTTCACAACACCCAACTTCCCATGGCCAGGGAATTAGAGATATCCTGATGTGTTTGAAATTAAATGCAGACACCTATTGGAGCGTAATGCTTTCAGGTGCCAGCAATAAATACTCTTTCATCATGATGGTTGTGAAGCCATACCTGCTAGAAAAGCAAAATCAAAGAATAAATAGAAAGAAAGTGGCTCATTGCCTGCATCAGACTAACCAGTGACCTACTTGAGGAAAACCAGGCCAAACGGGATGTACTGATTTGCTAAAATGCATTGACAGAACTTTTACAAAACCACTCTGGTCCTCCCTGGACCACAATTCAAGATCTGAGCTTGGCTCCTTCCCTCTCCAGGCTGGATTTGTTTACTGAGCACTTGGGGGGGTACCAGCTTTAAAGAGAAAGGCCGTGTCTCTGATTTTCAGCACCTCAGGCTCTGCACCACGTGGCCACGTCCCTGTCCCTGCCCACACACTGTCACGAACCCCAGGGTCCTGGGGGTGCCTTTGAAATGCCTTCTGATACCACCTCTCTGAAGTCCAAATGCTGCTTCACCTTGACACTCGTCCTCTCCCAGATCCCACCAGCTGGGACTGAGCCAAACTGCATCACATCACTTGGGCTCCCAGGGATGCTCAGTCTTTACTAAATTCCTACTAAATTCCAAGTAACGAGGTCATAGAATCATAGGATCATAAAATGGCTTGGTTTGAAAGGGACCTTAAAGCCCATCCAGTGCCACCCCTGCCATGGGCAGGGACACCTTCCACTGTCCCAGGCTGCTCCAAGCCCTGCCCATCCTGGATTTGGACATTTCCAAGGATCCAGGGGCAACCACAGCTGCTCTGGGCACCGTGTGCCAGGGCCTCACCAGCCTCACAGGGAAAAATTTATTCATAATTTCTAATCTCTAATATAAATCTAACCTCTAATCTCTAATCTAAGTCTTCTTCATTTTGAAGTCACAGCCCCTTGTTCTATCACTGCATAACCCAGCACTGCCAGGGCCATGCCACTGTGCGGCTTTGCCTGGAACCACAGCCCTTGTACTGGTCCATACTGGTTGTGCCTTCACCAGCTTTGGCCAGGCAGCTCCCTTCCCTAGCCACTGACTGCTGCTTCTGATGGCTCTTTTCCACCTCCTCTCATGGCAGCCCCACCAGCTCTGTACTTCCAGAGGTACATTTCAGTCCATCCACTGAGTTCCTTTGGAATGCTGTGTTTTTCACACACTCTGTCTTCCCTGTTCCATGTTTTGGGGTTTCCAGGTGTTTGACCCCTGCATCTGAAGGGACAGAGAGGGAGGATGTTCGGGAATATCCAGGTCCAATCTCCCTGGTTGCTTTCGGCCAAGACAGGCTGAGAAGATGGTGCTAAGCCCAGAAAAAATGGTAAGAGTGTCCTTCCTGAGGTATTTCAGTCTGTCAGCAACCCCAGCTTTGTTTGGGGCAGCCACAGAGATAAAATCACCTTTTAGAATCACAATGGTTGAAAAGCCCAACCCTTAACCCAGCACCACCATGTTCAGCACAAAACCATGTCCCTAGGTCCCGCATCCAAATGCCCTTTGAACATTTCCAGGGATGGTGACTCCACCACTGCCCTGGGCAGTTCCAATGGCTGATCGTCATTTCTGGGAATAAATTTTCCCCAATAACTAATCTGAACCTCCCATCTATATTTTAGCTTGGTATCTCCTTCTCCTTCTCAGATCAGCCTGAGAGTGGACAAACATCCCTGGCCACCATGCCCCTTTACCTCAGGCTCTCCCAGCCCCCTTCCTATGGCACATGCATGAGGGCCAAGGGCTGCTCTCACACAGCTCACATAGCACCCAAATTCACGAGCCCATTTTCATTGATGCCCAAATTCATTTTGGGGACATTGTCTCTGCCCACCTGGGGGTTTGGGCATCAGCTGCAGCTCTGCATCTATCTGCCAAACATGGATGGTCCTTGGCTGCCTCTCAGGATCCCATCCAAAACCAGCCCTGCCGCCTAACAGAGATTTCCTTGGCCCCTAGTGTCCCACCTTGAGCACTCGTGCAGCACGAATGAGCTCTGAAATGGAGCCCAGGAAGGAGCAGGAACAGGGCTGGTCTAGCAGGAGAGCAGAGGCTGCACGGGAATGCAGGAAGGACAACATTCCCTGGAATAGCAGAAGCAATGCCATGGGCTGGCGGGAACAGGGTGAAAAGAGGCAGAGGGAATCTCTGGGAAAAGCTGCCTCTGAAATGCATTGCTGGTGCATGATAGGCAGCAGAATAAAGAACTTTTAAAAATACAATGTATGTATCACTGTCAGATCTGCAGCGGAGACCATCCAGCTCAGTTCTTGAGTCACGCTTTGCCCTTTGTTGTCTTCATGGGGTGGATGGGGGTGTGCCAGCAAATAAACGAATTTACACATGTGGAGGGGCACAAGTGTGTGGTGACATGAAGGGGCACATGACAGGGGGACAACTCTGAAGGAGCAGAAATGCTTTGCCATGAGCTCCGTGATGCCGTCAGAACTGGAATAAAGGCATTGGCTGTGTCTGGCAGGCTTTGTTCCATGTGCAGTCACCTTCTTCCTGTCATTATGATAACAGGATATTGATATGATAATAACACCTGGATCCATTTGGAGCCTTGGGTCGGCCTGGTGCTGTGCAGCCCCCAAGGGGGACGGAGCAGTGCAACAAGACAAGGAGATGTTGGTGTTGGTGGCTCCCCTGGATGCAGCAGGGTGGCCAGTGCCTGGAGTCGTGCAGGGGCAGGAACAATCTGTTGCTTGGAGAAAGACCCATGAAACTCAGAAAAGACCAGGATGCTCGAAGGACACCCCATGACACACAGGTACCGTGCAGCAAACATCACCATGGCAGGGGCAGGTGTGACAGGCACTGGGGAGCACAGGGACAGCCAAAGTGACACAGGAGTGGGGTCACATCTGGTCATGGAAGGGCTGCTTCCCACTTCACCAGGCACTTTGGAATGCAGCAAATCCATAGAGTAACTTAAGCTGCTCAAGATCTATAGGATCACCCCAACAATTTATCCCACAGCTCAGGTGCATGAAGCAAAGCCCAAGTTCTTGTCAGGAAGGCTGAGGAGAGACAGTACCCATTGCAATCGCCCATCAGAGAGAAAACAGCTCAGCTCCTTCCTGCTACACTAATCCCTCAGGAGGCAGCAATAAATCCCAGGATTTGGCTTGTCATGTAAGTTTGCAGCACTTTTCCCCTCCATAATTATTTTTTTATCTTGGTGGACATCAATTCCAGACATTTGGGATAAACAGCCTTGCCAGTTTCCCAGTTCTAGAATGCCCATTTTGTCCCATCCCAAGTGTAGCCTGGACCATTAAAAACTGAGACAAGAGAAAGCTTGGTGGAGACACCGCAGGTGCTGCATGAGCTGCATTTCTATCCCCTGTCATAGGGCACCACAGTTTTGGGACACAGCCACATCCCACCACCTCGGTTGGCTGGTGCAGCTGGGGTCCAGAGCAGACCTGCCCCCTCCCTGGCTCAAGTCCCAAAGGCTCAGGCAAGACCAGATGAAATCTCCCAGGTGAGCTCCTTTACCGAAAGAAAGAGGCTCAAGGTGCAGCCCAGAGCTGTCCGTGGGGTGCTGGAGCTGCCTGGGCACACCCTGCACCACAGGCTGGTGAGTGCTCCAGCTAGGTGCTTTCTCCAGAGTCACCTGAAGTCCAAACAGCAGCAGGTGCTGAAGAGCAGGAGGGATCAATCAGTGGCACAACGGACCAGCACAATCCCCCTCATGAGCAGAGACTTTATCATTTTTTGTAGTGTATCAGAAAGGATTTTGCTGCCCTGTGTTTGCTCACTCAAACATCACTAAGCAGAAACCAACACAAACTCACAAAATGCAGCAACCCTGAGCCAAAAAGCTGCTTTTTTTGCTGCAAAGCGTTCTCAGACACCAAGGGTGATCCAGCATGGAGCATGCTGCAACCATGGAAGGACTTGAGGAAAAGTCTTTTAAGCAGCAGAGAAAACAGGTGCTCTGGTTTGCAAGCCCCAAAACATCCAGCATTGCAGACTTCACTGAAGGCACGAGCCACAGCTGCCTCTGTAAGGCTGCTCTAAGTTGCTTTTAACTGCACCTGTCCCCTCAACCTCCCATTTCAACCCACGCTCTCTGCCTTGGGGTATATGTATTTTTTAGAGCAACACAACCATGTTTTAAGCAGCCTAGGAGACAAGATTAGGAATAATTTAGCTGCTGTCTTTCAGATCTCTTT
This sequence comes from Onychostruthus taczanowskii, assembly GCF_017590055.1. Taxonomy (NCBI): domain Eukaryota; kingdom Metazoa; phylum Chordata; class Aves; order Passeriformes; family Passeridae; genus Onychostruthus; species Onychostruthus taczanowskii. Next base: position 4,720,956 of record NW_024504122.1, read on the forward strand.
GAACAGTGGTAATGTCAGATGCCCCAAGTATGAACCTGAAATTTAACACAGTGGTAGATCATCTGTAAGGGAAAGGCAGTTTGCCTTTTGTTGTTTTATTTTTTTCCCTTATTTAGTGTCTCAGTCAACATCTAAAGGAATTTCCTATAAATCAAAACGTGAAAAGAAATAAGAAGCCACAAAAAATTAGTGAGATGTGAATAACCAGCCATGTCTGTGGCTAGAGGGTATTTCAGAACTCAGAAGCCAGGAAAAGTGATTATTACCTGTACAGTCCTAATTCCAGATCCCCTGACTTTGGAGGGCTTGATTCTTTAGTCAGGGCAAGGACTTGTAGCCCATACTCTGAACCTCCGGGGAGCATCAACTGTCCACAGAAAGGAGCAGGAGAGCTGAGCAATTTGCTTTGCACCTCGGTCCTCTGGAAGCCAAGGGGTCTGACTTATAGGGCCCATGAAAGGTACCTGATTTATTTCAAACACATTTATAGTTCACATAAAGCTTTAAGATGGGATCAAGTTTAGTATTTTGATTTTATTCCATTTTATCCTGTCTGTACACTGTAAATGTAAATGTTTGGCCTGAGCTCAGCAGGTGTAAAAGAGGGGAGCCCCCTGGAAGTGAGTGAAGCTCCATTGACTTCCACCCACCAAAGATTTAACCAGTTCTCTCCTAATACAAGCCCTGATAGGCACATTTTTATTTGTGGTTGTATTAACTGGGGTCTTCCAGGCTGCCAAATAAAGAATTGCTATGCAGGGCACAGCAAAATGCTGCTCTTGGCAAGGTTGTTTTCCCTCCCCAAAACAGCCTCGCTGGCTACGAGCAAACTGGAGTATGGACTGAGAGAGGAAGGATGGGAAGTGAAGGTGAAAGAGGGAAATACAAGAGACTATAATGGGGGGAAGAGAGGGGAAAAGGCTGGGCATGGATAGAAGGATGTAGCAGGGTCCAAGACACAAGGGTGAAGGAGAAGCTCAGGCCCACCATGCCCATCCCCTCCCACCAAGCACAGAGGGTCCGTGGCACTGGGACTGTGGTGAGGCTGGAGGGGAATGGAATGTAGGGACTGCAGAGAGGGTGTGAGGGCTTCAGAAACACCAAGGGGTGCTTTAAAAGGGAGCCCCATCAGACCTTGTCCTCCCTGGGCCACAGACACCACTTTTCCAGCCTTCTCTGCTCAGCCAGGAAAGGTCCCTGCCAGACTCCTGGAATGGAGCTGTAAGGGGGCAGCAAGAACAGCTTTTTCCTGAGGGAGCTTCAAACTAGCAAAGGGCAGGTTTATCTGCCACATTAGGAAGAAATTCTTCCCTGGGAGGGCGGGCAGGCCCTGGCACAGGGGCCCAGAGCAGCTGTGGCTGCCCCTGGATCCCTGGCAGTGCCCAAGGCCAGGCTGGACACTGGGGCTTGGAGCAGCCTGGGACAGTGGAAGGTGTCCCTGCCATGGCAGGGCTGGCACTGGATGGGCTTTAAGGTTCCTTCCCACCCAAACCATTCTGCAATTCAGCAATCATGTCTTCCTGAAATGACTCATCAAATTAAAATCTTCTTTGCTTTGCTTGGCTCTCTGGTAACACAAAGGCTAGCGGAGCACCCAGAGGGTGTCACCCACAGCCCTGCCTTCCCGGGATGCTGGGATATGTGTATCTATGTATGAATAGATATGCAGCTATATGGATATAGATAGGTGTATAAACTTTTAAGTACATATATAAACCTTTTCTCCTTTGCTGCCATGGGCACATGTGAGGTGTGACCCCCCACATCAGAGTTCCAGAGCAGAGAGAAGGGTGAGGGAGGCAGGGAAAGGACAGTCAGGCAGCACCACAAGTAGCAACTCAGCCCATGTGTCTTGGCAGGTCCCAGGGGTAACCACTATGAGCCTGCAAAGAGACACAGAGGCTGAGAAGTGAGATTAGTTCACCTCCCAGACGTAGGGCAGTATGCAGATGCCTCAGACTCTCTATTGCCTGGTTCTTTGTCCAGGCTCTCGAACAGCTGCAGACATTTCTGCCATCCAGGTCCTGGAGGCCACAGGAAAATCTAGCCCACCTGATCCATAGAAAATCTCATCAGTAAACATCTTCTCCTCCCTTGCTCAGGGAAATCTGTGGATCTTGGCTGAAATTTGGTATGGTTTGAAAGACTGATGCAGAAGGAAAAGGTCTCACATGGGCAACAGATCCAGCAGAATCCCCATAGGTGGGGTTTTTGGAGATGACTGTGCTGCTGATAAATTCTGTAGGCAGCAGCAGAACTTGACCAGAACACCAAAACCAGTGAGGTGAGCTGGTGTCACAGCACTGCCCATGCCAGGAGAGAGGTTTCTCTCCTTGGCTCTGACACTGCACCTTCTCCGAGTGTTTGGCTGAATAGAAGCTCCTGTCCTTCAAGCAAAAGCTAAAACAGAAACCCTGACTCCTCATGGACATCAAAGCAATCAGGGTGGTAATATCTAATCTCAACCTCCTCTCTTTCAGTTTGAAGCCGTTCAGCCTTGTTCTGTCACTCCAGATCCTTGCAATCAGTGTCTCTCCATCTTTCTTGGAGGTTTCCTTGAGGTACTGGATGGCCAGCACTAGGTACCCCCAAGAACAAATTGGGGAAAACAGGAGCTCACCACTGGAGTTCAGATCTTGTTTTGCTCAGGGGTGACCTGGAGCTGTACATCTCATGATCCAGGAATATTCCAACCTAAGCTCAGCAGCACGTCCTTTGCTGTGGCTGGTGGAGGCTTCTGCTGGGCTGGGCTTTGCAGAGGAGCTCAAAAGATCCAGGTACACAAAACCCACTGCAGCAGCAAGCAAACAAACCCAAACGTGGACTCATGCCTGTGACTTCCTGCATCTATTTTCTAGGATTCCTCTCTAATTGGGATCAATCCTCAAACATTTTTCCTTTTCTAGATGTTGATTTTCTGATCTCTACATTCTGTTATTCCCAAACTACACTCATTCTTCTGCCATTTTCCTGTCTCAGCCTGGAGAGCAGGAGGCTCAGCTGTACTGTCTGAAAGATCAGGTGAATAGAGAGGGTAGGAATGTTGGCATGGAAGCTGAAGCCCAATCCTGCATGCAGAGGGGCATGGCTCTTGCTGAGCAGGGCTCTGAGGACAGCTGGCACCTCTGCACTGAGCTCCCTCGCTGGAGTGCTCCTCTTACCTTGTACTTCTCAGGGAGTCTCAGCAAGTCCCAAGGATGCAGGATCATGATGCCACGATGCTCAAACTCCATTTTGCCTGTGCCAAGGCCCTGGTGACAGGTTGGTGCTCACCTTCCATGCTGCAAGGCTCACAGGAGGGCCGGCAAATTTGCCAGTACTTGCCTTCAGCACGAAATCCTCTCCTGTAAAGCAGCGGTTGCAAGAGGCAACACGTCCCAACTGGCTGAGAGAAGGTCCTCATGCTCAATAAAGCAGGCACTCTGCACATACCAGTGCTGGGGGATTCTTCACCAGCTGAGCCCACTGCAGCCTCCCACCCAGCAGTGTGGTCAGGAGAGGCTGGGCAAGGGCCTCACAGACCACAAGGTGCTGCTCCAAGTGTGCAGGGCTGGTCTGGGCAGCCCTGGCTCGGGAGTGATGGATGCCTGTGTTCAGGTGTGTGCAGGAGGGAACAGCCCCAGGCGGGAGCAGAGGCAGCACGTGTGTAAAACCCCGTCTGTGTGTGTTTGCAGGTTCCAGGTGGAGCGGGGAACAAGCTGAGCATTATAAATGCTAGAAGGAGTTCACACAATTAATGTTTTTCATGAGATGTAATTTATAGACCTCTCCCTTGATGTTTTAGGAGGGTGTAAATATAGGAAAGCAGCCCATAACTTAAAGGCAGGAATGTGCTAATTAAGTGTGCCAAAGGAATGCTAATTAGGAGACGGTGAGTGGGGAAGGGCACAGACGTGGTCTCATCCCAGGAAGCCTCCCTGAGTCCCTCCATCCTGCCCTGGGGATAGGGTTGCTGGCTGGGGCAGATGTTCCAGAGGGGCTCCAAGGCCACTTCACTGTGGGGCTGCTCTCATCCTACTGGGGGCAGTCAGGAGGTGATGGGGTGCAAGGCACTGCCACGAGCCTGGCCAGTCAGGTCAGCACAGAGGACGCTTCTCCCCAGGATTAATAACAGACAGCCCAGAGATTCCCTGACCAGGGAAGCTCAAAGCCAAATTCATCACTGGGAGTTCAGTTTTTTCCATAGCAGCCACATTTCCTAAACACACCTCCACATCCAGGTTTTGGATAACCCAAAGGTTTAGGAAAAGGGAGCAGGGAAGATCTGAGCTGTGCAGCATTTGGAAAGGGCTCAGGTTTGTTGGGGTTGTGTTTATCCATAACTGTCCTGAGAAATGGGTTGTCCTTCCCAAGCCTCGTAAAGATGTCCCAGCTTTCTCCTGACCAGCTGCAGATGGACCTCAGCAGGTATCTCTGGGAGCTTTGAGGGAGAGGAATTTTCTACTTGAAATACTGAGGAATCCCCACTCTAAAAAGAGTAAGACTTTTTCTGTTGTAAGACACCTGCCCCAGGTCATCATAGAGTCATGGAATGGTTTGGGTTGGAAGGGACCCTGAATCTCATCTCATTCCAGTCCCCTGCCATGGGAGGGACACCTTCCACTAGACTAGGTGTCCCAGACCCACATCCAGCCTGGCCTTGAACGCCTCCAGGGATGGTGTGCTGTCACCCCTGTCACCCAGCTGGCTCATGAAGAATGCTGAAGGTTTCGGGCCCCCCTGTTGCCACCCGAGGTCCCAGTCCCCACTCCAAGCACAGCAAAGTCCTCGCTAAATAAGGTCACAGCAGCGAGGACATCAGCTGAGTTCCGTACTTGGTACTTGGGCTTTTCCTTCGTTGTCTGCTGGGAGTTTGTCCCTCTGGGGAAGTGGAAGGGAAAGTGGAATAAAGGGAAGTGTCGGCTGCTGATCCCCACAGCAGCACGAGGAGGAGGTGACACCGTGCCCATTCCGGCTGCGCCCGGCCCGCCACAGCCGGGATCGATGGCACCGCTGAGCTGGGCAGCGCCTGGCCAAGCAGAGAGCGCCGGCTCCGGCTGCTGGCTAATTACCAAATGAGGCTGCTGACTAATTACCAAATGAGGCTGCTGACAGAGAGGCGTCACACACAGAGCTGTCAGAGCTGGTTGCAGCCCGGCTCCATGAACACAAAGGAAATCAATGTTAGAGGGAGCAGCAATTTCCCGGGATTTCAGAAGTGCTATTTTTCTTTCTATTACAACATGTGAACAATGGTCAAGTGTGTTACTTCTCCATCCACAGGCCTCCCAAAAGAAAGGGATTACAACTGTATCATTAATATCACAGTGATCTGGCAGCAAGTCGACAGATTTAATCTGGTGACAAGATGAGTGGCACTGAAATTCTTGCATCTCCCCAGAAAATGAAAAATGGGTTCTGCCTGCTACTAGTAAATATTGCTGCTAAGTGAATAAAAATTCAAAAGGGAAAAAGCAATTTTCCTTCTGTTCATATTGTGCTTAGTTCTCAATACACTTCATGCAAGAGGCTCCCCTGCCTGATGGATTCCTCCTAGATTATATCATGCCTTTGAATTTATATGCCCCAGCTCTTTAAAGGACTGTTTGCCAAGGCCTTTGCATTCCGTGTTAGTCTCGTAACTGCTGACATTTGAAAGATGCTGTTGAAGAAAAATCCAAAAGGTTTTTTAAGTAAGAAAAGGAGACAGACCTAGCAGGTAGAGGGAGATTAAAGATTTAGTCAACAGCTGAAATCAAAGTTTTCATGAAGTGGTAATGTCAGAAAAAGTTTACAAGGCCTAATAGAGGGCTTGTGTGTCATGAAAACCCAAATTAAGTTTGGGTTTTTTTCCTTCTAGCACTCGACATGAATTTTTCAAGGCTCTGGCTTCTGTGAAACAGTAGAGCAGCAGCCCAAACACAGCCCACAAAGGCAGAAACTCTGCTGGGATTAGGTGTGATGAGTGGGAGGGAGGAAGACTTTGAGCTCCAACCCACAGCCCTCCAAGGAACAAAGAGAAGTCCCACATGTGGCCACTGGATTTGTATTAAATATCTGCCAGAAAAGCTGTTGTCTGCCATCAAACACTGGAAAAATTCAGCAAATGGTCAGGGCTTCTCCTGCTTTGAGTCAACATTTGCAGCCTAAGGCATCACCTCAGTCCCACAAACCACTTTTTGTGTTGGCCGTGGCTGCTGTGGGCTCCAGTGCTGACATCACGTTGTGCTTCACCTCGAGTGGTTTTATGTTGAGGATGGAGGCAGCAGAGCGGGGCCCTGCACCAGCTCCACCTCCACCTCCAGTGCTGCCTCCACCCCCATCCTGCACCACGCTGGGGGGCTGAGAGGGCAGAGAGCAGAGATGGCATCCTTGCCCTGTCACCAGGGCGTGGGGGACATCCCCCAGGCACAGCCGGCATGGCCTCACAGATGGACCATGGCACAGAGCACACACGAGGCAGAGCTGCTGGCACAGAGCACACAGAGCTGGGCTGGGTGCGCCAAGGCAGGGCCCAGCTGGTGACCACGGGAAGGGAAGGGAAGGGAAGGGAAGGGAAGGGAAGGGAAGGGAAGGGAAGGGAAGGCCACCATCCCCAGGCTGTGAGGGGAGCTAGCACTGCCCCGGGGAGGCAGTGACTCTGCACTGGGGTGTCCATCTGGACATGCAGCTGCAGCATGGATGACTTCCTGCAGTGCTCGTCCCCAAGAGTGGGTGATGTCCAGCCTAGGCTGACCTCCTACACCTCCTACATGCCCCTGCCATGGGCCAGCCCCACCACCAGCACCTAGAGAGAGCTCTGCCTCACCCCTGCACAGACCATCTCCACATGCGTCCCTTTCCTTGGAAATTTGACCTATCTCCTTAATCTGCAGACCGTGTTCTTCACCACCCTAACCAACCATGGCCAAGACACCGAAACTTGGGCCCATCCCTCACCTCTGCAGCAAATCTCTGCCTTTCCCAGTGCCTCGTTCCCTTCCTGGTCTCTCCCTCTCCCATCCATCTCCCTGGCACACAGCAGGAGGGACACAGAGGGCTGAGAGTCACTGATCAGCCCCAGGCTGTGCTGGGACAGGAGCTCAGCTCTGTGTCTGCACCTCCCAATTGTTCAACAAAAAGATATCAAAAGCAAATCAGATTTTCACATCTGTGACCTCTACACTTAAAATTGCCACCAAATGGTGCGCTCCTAAGCCCTGACTAAAAGCCTCATTAGCAGCTGTGCTTAACTACTGTTGGTCTCCTGCCTTGGCCTGGGCTGTCCCATGGAAGATGTGAAAAGTTTTTCTACTTTAGAGAAATTAATCTCCTCCAAAAATCACTGTTCAAAGAGCAAGTCCAGATCTGAGTAATGCCTCCTAACCTGGATCTCCATGACAAGTTGACCAATCTTAGTCAAAATTTGCAAGAAACATCTAATTAGCTTCCAGAGCACACTTATGAGTCCTCAGAGCTCTGCAGCTGGGTGAACTGCTAAAAATAGGATCTCCATGGAAACTTTTTTAGCATTTAAGGTGAGAGGATGTGACACTGGTGTTGCACTGTGTTCTGTGACCTGGGGTACGACACTGGGGAAAACTGGAGGAGAGAATGTCCTGAAGAGAAGTTTACCTATCACTGGGTCTGACTGCCCAGCCAAGAGGGTCTGATCCCTACGAAATCAGATCCTATTTGTCCCCCAGGAAGGAGTCCTATCACATCCCACTGGGCATCCCCTTCTCCAGGGGGAACACCTGCCCTTCGTGTGCTGAGCTCTCAGGGCGGGGGACAACACGGGCACTACACCAGGTTTACAGCCTCTCTCCTCAGTGCAGTCACAGATTCCCTCCCACCTTCCTGCCCGGATCCCTCGGGATAATGAATTCACACTCAGAGCAGTTATCACTACCCTCGGTCTTTATTTAAATGCAAAAGCATGAGAACAGCTCATTGCCAGAGTGGGGACGTCAGTGCTGCCCATGCTCTGCACAAAGGCTTTAGACACTCAGAGTGCTCCTACACAGCAGGTGCTGGGAATTGCTCTTAATTTCTGTATTCATTTATTACTATTTACTTCAGAAGGGAAAAAATGGTGTTATTTGACCAGAAAATCACAGGACAGCAAACCCGCGAGTGCCGTGGGCACGAGGCAGCCATGGCACTGAGGAGCAGTGCTGATCCTAACTGCTTTTAACAAAGCTATTCCTTTAAGAACTCAGCCAGCCTATTCATGTAATTCCCTATTATGCTCAAAGAGTTGACACTGTAAACACTTCCAGGCTTGAATTATGCCCATTGAGGGCTGCTGCCTACTCGACACTCGTCTTACTCAATTATCAGAAGGACAAGGAAGTTTTGGTGAGGCTTTAGGGTGAGCAGCTTCCTCTCCGCACCTTCCTTGACTCTTGGCATCAGGGCACCTGTGCTCAGGGATGCTCAAGGATATGCAGTGATTCACTGCAAGCCGTGGATGTTTATTCATCACCAGCCTTCCAGCCCCTTGAATCCCCTGTTTCCAGATATCATTTTCCTTCTCTCAGGGTGTGTTATTTAAATCAGTGGCAATGTTTATATGGCAGATGTGGAGACCCCAGCAAAGGGCTCCAGTAGCCTTATCCCTAAGCACCCTGGGGAGCTCCAGCTGCAGAGGAACCCATATATTTGATTTCCAGATAAATACCCCCACTGTTGGGATGAGTGAGGGGGAGCCAGCCCAGCCTGGGAGTCACTTGAAGAGATCCAGCTCTTGGAGCAAATCCAAGCCAGGAGTGATGGCTCTTGTGACACACTCACAGCAGTTTTGTCACAGTGCCAGGATCATAGCAGGCTTGAACAGCTCAGGATGGTGCTTGGAAGCCTGTTCCCATGTGGGAGAATAAATGTAAAAGAAATGGGTGGTAACTGCTCGTGCATTAGCATCAGAGATAACTGGTCCTGCAGAGGAGGTTGGCCTCTACTGCTGGGAAAAGGTGTAGGATATTCCTGGGAGAGGGACAGAAGCAGAGCCCAAAGTAGAAAACAAGTGGGACAACCAAGTCAGTGTCACAAAGCATCAGAAGTGAGGAAGACAAGGCAGCTTCCCCTGCCCTCAGCACTCTGCAGGAGGGATCCCTTGGCCAAGCACGTGCCAAGCCCAGAGGGCCCCTCACTCCAGCAAGGGTAAAACAGGAGCGTGGGCTGAAAAGCAACCCCAGCCCCACCAGGGCTGGAAAGGAGGAACTGGGAGTGCTGAGGTTCCAGCAGTGTGGAGGGAGGGTGGTGTGCAGGCTGGTGCAGGTAGAGGGCCTCCAGCTGCTGCCCACAGTCTCTGCACCTCTTCCCTGTCCCAGGAATGAACCGTGCTGTCCCTGCTGCCCCAGGGCTGTCCTGACCCCAGTGTGGCCAAGGCTGTGCTGGCCCAACTACTGACAAGAGATTTCTGGTGCTGGCTAATTGTTTCTCTGCCAGTGACCCCAACCGTCCTCCTCCCTGTTCCTTTTGGGCTGGTGAATTAGAGGTGCCCCACTGCCATTTCTTTCCTTCTGCAGCTGGGTAATTGCCGGCGACACCTTTTAAATCACTTTGGGGAGGTTTGATGAAACAAACTAGATGGAAATCAAATTTCAAGTAACTGGTAGGAAATTGAAAAGAAATATGTTTATGGAGCAATTTTCTTTGCTTCCTCAAATGGTGGAAATTGTTACTGTCACTCATAAATTATTAATTTCAATTTGCCCTGTTCTCTTTCCAGGCTGCAGCTCTCCAGGAGCTTGGGCTCTCGCTGAAGGTGCCCCAGAAGTGCTCAGGTGATGGAGGTAGGCAGCACCTCCCCCATGCACCAGGACAGGGCGTCCCTGCCTTTTTGGAGGGGATCAGTCTCTTCAAATCAGTCCCGAGGGGGCTTTTGTTTGGTCACCTTTATAGAATCAGTCCTGTGAGAAGCAGGCAAAAACATGCACAAGGCTGGGAACAGGCTGGGGTTTGGACCTGTAGGGAACAGAAATCCACCTCTGGAGTGGTTAGCTTGGCTGGGAGGGGTTGAGCTGGAAGGTGGGAGGGAAAGTAATTACCAGAGTGAAAGTGGCTCAAGGACTCCTGTAATTATTGTATTTGTAGAATACTGGAATGGGCACCAGGAGGGTCTCTGGAGAAGCAGATAGAGTCACACTCCTCCCAGTGCCATAGCAGACAGAGGGACCCATCACGAGAAGTGACTCCCCTGGTGTGACAGCAGAACATCCCCAGCAGGGAGGTGAATTGAGAGCAAAACTAATTGTAAAAGACACAACATTGACAGAAAAAAAAAAAAAAAAAAGATGAGTGAAACAGGGATTTTTTTTCTTCAAGGGCAAGAGCCATGATTCCATAATCAAGTAAGAGAACGTTTTTGGCCAGATGCCCATCTTCCTCAGTGATGAAGCAGAAGCAGATATTAGAAATCAAGAAAAAAAAAAAAAAGCAATATATAAAAAAATGGAGTGTAGGGGGAAAATAGATAACCATTGATTTTGAATTAGAAGTTATGAAGTACAGAAAATTGATATAAGAAGGTACATTCATCAGTTAAAATGCATGACTTAGGGAATGAATGGCAGTAAGGAAGCACCTGAAATGCTCTGTGAACAGCAGCAACAAAAAAACAGTGCAGAGGTTTTGTTTATGGAGATGGCCAGACTCTTGATAGGGCAGAAATGCAATTGGTGTTTCTGGGCTGCCTTGGTGTCTGTATCACAAGAGGATGCTGAAAACTCACCAGCATTTTTAAGATCAAGGCAGGTGTTACACAGCATTGAGCAGGACGAGTGACACCTCAGGCAGACCTGGAGAGGGCTGTGCAGGAGCATCCTCAGTGCATCTCACACCGCTGGGGAAGCTGCAGCATCCCAGAGGAGATGGCAGCAGGGTGAGGCTCCTCCTGAGCACCAGGCACAGGCAAAGACAGAGGAAAGGGATCCAGGAGGCAGCTGAAAGGAAGTTGGAGGATTTATGCCAATCAATTTTTTTATGGAAAAGAGGTCTTGTCAACCTTCATTTCACTCACAGAGGAGATGGCCTGCGTGGCTGCTGGAAGTGGCTGAACAGATGTGATGTGCTCCAGCCTGTGGAATGTGCCTGACTGGGAGCTGCATGGCTGATTAGAAATGAGCACTCTGCATCTGGGAGACGCACGTGAGACAGGAACCAGGGAAGAGCCCAGGCAGCAGCCCCTGAGGGGAGCTGTCATTAAATCTGTGTTTCTCATAATGTTTTGGAGCAGGAGGCTCAGACTAGTCAATATTTTCATCAGTGATTCAAACAGACATATTAAAAACTCATTCACAGAAAATCTGTGGCCGACACAAAGCATGGAGAGATTGCTAAATCCCATGGAGCTCTCAGCAGGGCTGGGGACAGGCTGGGTCTCCCAGGAGACTGAACCCTCTCCCATGAGTTGTGTTACAGCCCAGTCCTTTATCAAGGAGTCCTAAAGGGCTGGACGTGGGCTGTGTGGTTGTGAGTGCTTGGACTGGGACGGGGGCAGGAGGGCAGCAATGTCCACTCTGCCGAGCCCAGCCGGGCTGCACGGAGCTGCAGGGAGGGATGGGAGCTGAGGGACTGGGAAGAGCTCCACGTGTCTGTCTTGATAAACGATAAATAGAAACTCTGCGGGCTGGTTCAGCCATCCCACACAAACACCTTCCTGTGGAGGAGACACTTGGTGCTGGAAGAGCTTTAACTAGTGGGGAAACTTCCCAGTGAGTGGGAGAGGGAAGCAGGAGCTTCCTCAGGGCTCTGCCTCTCCTGGGGCGAGGCGCTGTCCTGGGGATGCTTGAACTGAAAGCAGGTGGCACGGCTCTGTAGGAGGCCTGGGTGGGTGAAATGCAATAGGCTGTGACTTGCTGGAAGCCAGGAAGCCACAAAGATCCTCACTTGTATTTGAGTCACTTGTTTCTTTCTCCTGCTGGGAATAATTTGCTTACAAGGATTCTTGCCTAGCAAAGCCTCACCACTCCTCCAGGACAAACTCCTTGGGGAAACTCCCCTATCCCTTAAAGAAATGACCATTCACCACAGCTTAGAGGCCAAAGTCCCATTCATAATTGCATTTTTCTCCAAGAAAATAAGGCAGCTTGTGCAGATGCACTCAGGCAAGCCTACCAGCAAGCAGATGGGCAGCCTCCCTGGGCACCTGCTGAGGGCAGTGGCAGCTGAGCAGAGGACTTGTCACCCCAAACTCTCCCCAGGGATGGGCTGCCCCTGCACTCAGAGGATCTGCAGGTGGGGCCATGCCTCCAGAGCCTGCTGCACCCCAGCTGACAGCAGAAACCTCAATCAATTAAATTAATTTGTCATAGGACAACAAAGCTTAATGCTGCCATCTCTGGATGTGGCATCAGTGAGAAATCCCCTCTGGAGCCAGGCTGCATCCCAGGCTGAGAGCCTGGGTCAGGGATCCATCAGGTCAGAAGCAGAGAGAGAGGTGAGGTGTGGAGAGCCTGAGAGCAACAGGACCTCTGGCACCAGCCCACTCTCTGTCCTGAAGGCCATCACATGAGACACCAGCTGGACTAACAGGAGGGCAGGAGAAACAGCCTGAGAGAGGTGAGGGACAGCAGGACGTGTAGCTCTGGGACAGCTCTCCTCACAGCCAGGATGATGCTGGAGAAGAGAGCAAAGATTGAGCAAGGACTAGAACAACTGATGGGTCTCATAATGGCACACAAAGCCCTATCTGCATGCTCTGCATGTCTTGCCCCGCCCTGGATTCCCCTCTGCACCAGCCTGGCTTTACATCACAGCAAAGGGACAGTAACAGGTGTCCCTGTCACCAGACAGACCACTAGAACAGTCCATCCGGAATTGCTGCATCCCAGCTCCTGGCCAGGGATACAGCAAGCTTCCCTCCCTTGTGATTGGAACTTCCCACCTGCTGGGTCAGCCCCAGGCTGGGTCAAGACCAAAACAGATGTGAGCTGAGGCTATGAGCTCAAGACTGAAAACAGCTCCAGATGGAGAGGACAACCAGAATTTTTCTGACAGCCTGGAAAACCATCTCTCCATTACAGACAGAGCACACTGGTGCCTCTGTTCACAGGGAGTCAAATGCACTCACCAAATATTTGCAGAAAGCTCAGCTATCAATCAGAGCACTTTCTGTGTTTTTACACCCCAGTAGCCTTATCTCCCACAGCAAACAGTGAGCATTCAGCAAAATCCCTCTGCTGCAGCCTCCTTCCAGAGCAACACCGATGTGCCTCAGGTGTGCCTGTCCTCCACGGGCCCAGCTTTCCCAGCAAGGGTGGGAGACTGGTCCCCACCTTCCTATGGAGCAGCACCTCCAGCAGCATCCACACTGGAGCTTTCCTGTGGTCAAGTCTTGATTTTGCTCAGCAAATCCCTCTGCTGCTCCCAGCAGCATCACCCCATGACAGACCTGGTGCTGCCCACAAGCAGCAGCCCCTCCAGCTGTCCTGTCCTGGTCCAGGAGCTCGAGCTTCCCTGGGGATGTTCCAGCCATGCAAGCTGAGCATGATGGCGCACGGATGGGGTGGAAGGGGTGCATGGCCTCAAGACAGCCCTGCCCAGAAAACAGGAGTCCAAGGGCACCTGGTGTGAAGGAATCTGCATGTGATGCCCCTCCGTGGTCTGAGAGCAAATGCAGATGGTTGAAATCTCAGTTTGTGCTCATGATGTGGCTTAAATCAGGAAAATGGAGCCACTAGAAGAAAGTGGCAGGGCTGAACTGCTCCTGGAGAATGCCAAGCAGGGCTGGCGGCCTGGAGCACCTCTGCCGTGAAGAAAGGTCAGACAGCCTGTGAGTGTTTTTTGGAGAAGCACAGGCCAGAGGGGCCCAGGGATGTGACAAATGATCCAGAAGAGAGTGACTCACAGCATCTGTTCTCCCTGCCTCAAAATCCAAGGACACCCAGTGAATCTGGAAAGCAATAGTTCCCATGGGGAGAGGGAACTTCTTCTTGCAGAAGGTGCCTGTGGGCCTCCCAGTACCTGGAGACACTTTAGTCTCAGAATTTAGTGAGACAGAAGCAGATCTCGTTCATCTACACCCATAACAAGATTATTCACGTGCTGCTGAGCACAGCAGTGGGTCTGGCAGAGACTCTGCCTGGTACCTTGGGAGGAAGCCAGTCTCCAGCTCTCAGAAAGAGAATTATCCCTCACATGCAACCCCTGGCCCTGCACCTTCTCCTGCAGCATCTGGCCATGTCCCCTTCATCCCGGAGGTGAGGGGATCCAGCAGGACCCTGCTCTGAGGGCTGTGGTGAGCAGCATCCAACCACTACTGACCCTTCATGTACAGCACCTGCAGAGAGCCCGGGGCAGGAAGGGCTCCGAGTGCCATGGACACACCCAGCCTGCTGCTGGGGCCAGGCTGGCTCTGCATTTTGGGTCACAGGCTCCATCCAGCTGGAGGTTTGGAGAGCAGAGACTTGAAGCAAACGATGACAAAGCCATGTGGCACAAGGGATGAGCCCGTGGCAAATCCTTCTGCATTGCTTCTCACAGCCAAGCCCAGGAGCTGCAGCAGAACCATAGAGTGTTAAGGGTTGGAAGGGCCCTTTAAAGGTCCTTTCTGACCCCCTGCAATGGGCAGGGACAACTTCCACTATCCCAGGCTGCTCCAAGCCCTGTCCAGCCTGGTCTGGGACACCTCCAGGAATGGGGCAGCCACAGCTGCTCTGGACAGCTTGTTCCAAGGCCTCTCCATCCTCACAGCAAACCTGCAGCAGGAGGCCCCTTCTGCCCTGCAGCAGGACCACATCTCCCACCTGCCAGGGGTGTCCCGGGCTCACAGAGGCACTTTCTTCCCTCTGATGGGAGATGTCCATCCCCACAACAGGACTGCTCCTGTCCTGGGAAGGTCCATTTCATGGAGCACTCCCTACCCTAGTGCTCCTCACTGCTCCCTCCATCACTCAGAAAACATTGCTGAGATACAAAAGTGCTTTTAGATATCAGAGCTCTGCCTGCAAGTGTCACTTATTATTAGTCACCACTTGGCTGCCTTCCTCACATGCCTGCAGAGGACATGGTCACCCAATCCCTCCCAGAGCCACAGCCTGGTGGTGTGGGCGGTGTGGGTGGTGTGGGTGGCAGTCCCCAATCTCCCCACAGCCATCCACAGGCTCTGGGGCTCTGAGGTTTGCTCCAGGCTGGCCAGGAGGGGCAGGAGGAGCAGCAGGAGCAGGTCAGCAGCACCTCCTGAGCTCTGGATCCCAATCACCACAATGACTGATCCCAGACTGTGACAAACAAATCAATAAATTCAAATTAAATGACAAAGCCATGACAAACAGCAGGGCCAGTGCCTCCTTCCACAGGCACAGGGCAGATTAGTGGAGGCTCCCATTCCTGAGCCCTGTGGCAAGGAAACTGCCTCCAACTGGCACCATCCTTCAGAAAGAAAGGGAAAAAAACAAATCCAGTGCACGGGGGCTGGAGGACAGAGATGGCATTTGTAGGAGGGGGCTACTCAAAGCACACGGCTGGGGAGTGATCACCCTCTTTCCCATTCCATCTCATCCACAGGAACCATGCAGATTCTTTAAAAACTTCTTAAATGAGAAAACTACACTTCATTGCTTCACCTGGACTATCTTTACCTTAAGGATTTGATTTTCTTGTCACTTCTGTCCAAAAATGTTTGCTCTCAGAGCTGACTGAGCACTAAGCCCCCAGCAGCACTGGCCAGAGAGATACTGGTGATGTGTTCCTTCCCAATCTGCTCTGTGCCCAAGGTTATATTGGCTCCTGCTGATCTCCAGTTTGAGGAAATCCTGAGCCTTTCAGGACCACTGGGAAGCAGCTGACCTTGTCTGCACAGCTCCAGCTCTAGGGCAGTTTCGTGCCAGGCAGGACCATGATGAACCAGAAGCCTCTAGCTCTGTGGGTGACTCCTTTGTGGGGTAGTCTGGACCATTGTTGTGCCCAATCCCATGAAAAAAGAAGTGTCCATTTCAACAGTCTGCTGCCTGTGGCTATGGGTCCCAGGGCCAGGTTTACTGAACAGGTAGAAAACCTTGGCCCCTCCACCTCCCCTGCACATTCCCCCTGCTCCTTCCTTGCCTCCAGCCCAGCTTCACCTCAAGCTCCAGCATCCCTGTCAGTCCCAATTGTGTCCTCCTGCACTGTTCCTCTTTCCCACTCCTGCTCCTGGGCTCTCGTGTAGTTTTGGAGCTGCCTTTAGACAATTCCATGCCCACAATTATCCTGGCCAGGCAGGTCACAGATGCACCACCAGCAGTGCCAGCACCTGTTGAGACCATGGCACACCCATCTGCTGCACAACCTGCTCTCCAGGGTGGCTGCTCGGCCACTCTTGGGCTGGGGGCAGGCTTTGTTCCCAGTTCAGGAGGACCTAAAGCACATTATCCATTCTCCCCCAGGTGTAACCTGCCTGCTGACTGCAGTCGTTTGTGTGCACACACACAGGCACCTCACAGACTGAATTTGCCTTTGCC
Organism: Onychostruthus taczanowskii; assembly: GCF_017590055.1. Taxonomy (NCBI): domain Eukaryota; kingdom Metazoa; phylum Chordata; class Aves; order Passeriformes; family Passeridae; genus Onychostruthus; species Onychostruthus taczanowskii. The sequence continues at coordinate 4,737,356 of NW_024504122.1, forward strand.
AGCCCTGTTATTTCACTTGTTTCTCCCGATTTCAAGAATAAGGACAGGAATTTGCTTCCAGACCTGGGGGCAGTCCAGGCTACACCCCACCTGAAGCTGCAGAGCCCAAGCTGTGGATGCATCACCCTCTGCAGCACAGGCCTCCTGCACCCCTCGGCACCCAGTGAATAATTCATCACATGCCCCAGCCCTCTTCTCTTTCTGTTCTCGAATTAGCCATGAGCAGATTGTGGCTTTCTCAAAAGAATTTGTTACTTGCAGTCGTTCCTGTGAACATTTCCAAGGCTGTGGCTCATTTGCAAGCAGTAAATAGCTACAATGTGTGTGTCCTTGCCGGCCCCACCGGGCTCCACTCCTGGAGGAACTTCTTGCCTTCCCACCCCTAGGATGCTGTCACAGCAAGGCGCCCCTGCTCCTGCCCCTCGGGCTCAGGGCTGTGGGAGGACTCGCCAGTGCTGCGCTTTCAGCTGGAGGATCCCAGCAGCACAAAACCACTGATGATCCTCGGAACACCACACCAGCTCCACCAGCCTCCTCAGCCCACTCCCAGGCAGGCACACTCAAGGAAAGAGAATTTATAGGCGAGTAATGAGATGGCAGTGCATCCTTCAGGGTGCAGAGCTGTGGGAGACAGTGTCCAGAGCTGCTGCTCAGTGGAGCCTTGCCTGGCATGTGCCTAAAGCCAGGAGATGCATGAAGAGATCTCAAGCAGGCTCATGGCTGGTGATGTGGTGCTTTGCTTTTCCTTCTCTATATGTCAGCTGCACCCTTTGCAGAAGATTGGGGGAAGGGAATATCCACTCATTCATGTTGCTCATGTGTACAGGGCAGGGAACAGAGCTGGGAAGGGGCTGGAGCCCCAGGAGAGGCTGAGGCAGCTGGAAAGGGGCTCAGCCTGGAGAAAAGGAGGCTCAGGGGGGACCTTGTGGCTCTGCACAGCTCCTGACAGGAGGGGACAGCCGGGGGGGTCGGGCTGTGCTCCAGGGAACAGGGACAGGAGGAGAGGGAACGGCCTCAGGCTGGGCCAGGGATTAGATTGTGTTAGACTGGATATTGGGAAATTTCTCCATTAAAAGGGTGGTCAGGCACTGGCACAGCTGCCCAGGGCAGTGGTGGAGGGCCCACCCCAGGAGGGATTTACAAGACATATAAATGTATCACTTGGAGATACGGGTCAGTGGTGCTAGGTTAGTGGTTGGACTCAGTGGTTGATCTTAGAGAGCTTTTCCAGCCTTAAGGATTGTATAATTCCATTATTCCACGTCTCTCCTCAAGCAGGCTTTGCTGCCCACCCGTGAGGCCCTTGCACTGGGGCCCTTTCCAGCTGCAGGGGAGGCTCTGGGAGGCTGCCAGCTGTGCAGGCTGGGTCAGGACTCCCTGAGTGGCTGTAGCCCCTCTGCCCATCACTGGGGGATAAAATTAATCTTCTCTTAATACAACATGTTTTCATGACAACTCACTAAAAGGGGCAAAAACTACTGCCATAATAATGCATTAACCTCTATATTTATTTCTGATATCTGACCTATCAGGGAACTGCTGAATTACTTCTCTAATTAGTTTTCCCACTTGTGAGGGATATGACTTTCCCCTCCAGAGAGAAAAGTATAAGTGAGTATAAGTCAGAAGTCAAGGTAATACCATGAAAGCAGCAGTCATACCAAGGATAAACAAGAATACAAAAATATGCTATTATAACACATTTTCCTTCAAGACTTAACAAATCTTCTCCATTTCCAAAATGGGGGAAAAAATAAAAAGGACTGTGAATATAGTCTGCTCTTACTCCCAGTCTGGGCCATTTATCAGTTTCAAGAGGGAGTATCTGACTCCAAATTCCTTCTTGAATGTGGTCATTAACTCCAGAGAAATTCCCAAACCAAAGCCCCACTCCTGCTTGCCTTTGGGCTCAGAAGTGTCACAGAGCCCTGCTGGCAGCAGCGTTTTTTCCCAGCCCTCCGGCTGCTCCTGGCCATGCCCCCTGTGCTGTTGCTGTGAGGGACCTCCAGGGATGATCAGGAAAACCTCCCCAGCTCAGAGTCACTGAGGGGCTCAGCAGTGAATATTTTCCCTTCGAGGCCTGCTGAGCTTCCCCACCTCATGTCACCAGGGCTTCCATACAGCAAACAGGCTGAAGCACCTCTTGTGCCTGAGGGACACTGTGCAGCCAGGGGTCACTGTCACTTCCATGCCACTACAGGTGACATGGAAGCAGTTCTTTCCCTCCTTCCCTTGAGCCATCCTCCTAGGAGGCATCATTCTGTGCAGGATGGCAAAGCGCTGTGGTAGGAATGGCCATCCAGGAGCATGTGGACAAGGACGCCACACCTGCACTCTGGGAGTGTTCGAGTCTTTGCTGCCTTTGGCACAGCTTTGTTAAGGAGATGCTGAACAGGCTCCATCCCCATTCCTTACCCCAGCTGTTCTGTGGCACACAGCATCCTTGACCCTGGGGCAGGGAAGAATTGCCCAGCTGCTGTCCGGGTCCTGCTCCCACACAGCCCCAGGACTGATGGTTGTAGATGTGCAGGAAGACTCTGCTCCCACCTGAGGACACGGGGACGGCTGAGCTGGCAGCAGCACAGGCTGCTGGGAGTGAGGAGTGTCCACTCCCTTCTCCACACTGAGGAAATGACCCCTTTTCTGGGAAGAGAAGAGGAAATCACTCTCTGGACAGATGGTCCCCTCACTGCTCCCAGCAAGGTTGCTTGCATCATCCACAGCCACCAGCAGCAAAAGCAGCCACTGCCAGCTCGAGGCACAGGCAGCACCAGGGTGGGAGTGGGTTTATGTTCCATGGGGAGTTGGACACCACAGAAAAAAACGTCTCTAGAGAAGGGGCAGGAAAATACTCCTGCTGAGCAAGGGGGAGCCACGGGGGGGGTGGGTCAGTCAAAGACTGGGGGCTTTAGTCTCCTGCCCCAGACTGAGGGCTTCATCCTTGAATGGCACGGGGAATTCTCAGTATTGTGCCTCTTCCAGAAAAGTCTCTGTGGGACCACAGTGGGTGCTCACACCCTGCTCTGTCCATTTGGCTTTGAACCATTTCTGCCAACCAGGGAATTTCCTAGGAAGTGAACAGTGTCTTGCTTGACCTTGCAAAGAACCAAAAAGCAAGTTTTCCCTGATGCTTCTCTAGATGCTACTGGAACCAGCAGCTGTGACACTACAGCAAGAGCAGCCAGCCCCTCTCTGTACTGTCACCTGTGTCCCAGCTGTCCCATCAGCTCCTAGCTGACACCCTCTGACTGCTCCAGCAGACGAGAGTCATCAGCAAAACCACATGGCTTCTGCACAGCCCCAGAGCAGAGCCAGCTGAACGGGCTGAAAGGACATGGCCACCTGCTTTTTGCTCTCTTGTGCCTGCCCAGTCCCATCCTGTGTGGCATTTTGCTCACAGTGTTTAGATTCCCCCTTCCCAGGGCCTGCAGGGATGAGAAGGGACACTTGGTGGGAGGACGTTCCCCAGCGAGAGCTCTGCACTCAGTGTAGCTGTAGAAACTCATGCCTGCTCTCGTGTCCTGTCCACCCACATGCCCACAAGTCTGGTTCATGTCATGTCACGCCATGTCGTGTCATCCAAGTGTCTCCCATGTCAGGAGGAAAGGCCCTGAGGGATCTGACCCTGGGGCAGTCTGCAGGTGCATCAGGAGATAAGGACCCTCTCCGACCTGGGAGCCATCAGAGCAATGATCCCAGGGCCCCTCACAGCTTCCCAGGCTCTCCTACTCCCCTGGCAGCCCAGGACCACCCAGCTCAGCACCTTTCTTTACCCCTTCCCAGTGAACCCTGAGCCAGGACAGGACCCCACACATGAGACCAAGACCTTGAGAGCTGCTGTGTCCCCACTGCTGCTCCTGCCCAGAAACCCGAGCACTCCCAGAGCAGGCCAGGAGCAGGAGAATGGAGCGGTTCTCCACCCAGCTCACCAGAGACCAAAACACTGGGTATGGGCTGAGTGTGGAGGGCATGGCCCAGGAGCCTGAAGCTGAACTGGGAGCAGCAGGATGAGCGGATTGGCAGCAGCAGCAAGGTGGGGGTAGCTGGGCAGCAGCAGAGCAGAGGTGCAGAGGGGACAGTCCAGCCCAGCCTGCACAGATCATGGAGCTCTCATCACTCCTGGAGAGCTTTTTATTAAGATGTAAATAAAACCATCCCTGCAGCCTGGAGATGCAGCCATTTGGATGCCACCTTTGGACCTTTCTCAGTGACATGGCCTGGCAGCCCCTGCTCCTAGTGGGAAGGTACCGTGCAGACTGGAACATGTTCCAAGCACTGTAATTGCCCAATAAAACCGTGTTTCTTCACCATCCAGTTGAATTAGTGCCTGCAATATGTTTGAAAGCTTTATAGCCCAGTTAATTGTGAGGCAGTAACAGGAAGGGGCATTATGGCTTTAGGAACACAAGTTGCATCTGTATTTAATGATACTAAACCGTGAGAAGCCTCCATTCGAATAAAACAATGGCTGCTGTCGTGCCTATAAAAGTGATAATGGCCGTGTTCAGTAGAGATGCTGAGCTTGGGTGCAGCAGGAGCAGGGGCACAGTGCCTGGGGCAAGGACATTGCCCAGCTCCTCCAGCCATTCTGGTCCACAGGGCCAAGAGTAACCACCCCTGCACTTCACCCTGTGCCAGCTCGGCACATGGGCTGTTATCCCACAGTCCTCCAGCCAACAGTGTCTCATGTCCCTTTGAAGGGAAAGGCCACCACCCCATTCTGGCCACTCGACAGCTCCCACCTTCCCTGCAGGCTCCCACCACCACTGTACCCATCCAGCAAACTGGGACTGGGGACCTGCCCATGCCTCTTCTCATACCTGGTGCAGATGGAGAAGCTTCTGTGGGAGTGGGAACCAGAGCATGTGTGTTCCTGAGTGAGCCACACTCTTTGTTTTCATTAGGAGGACATGGATTTGGGGCTAGGGAGGGTCCAGGGCAGCAGAGCACTAACAACAGCCCATGGTGATGCTCATGGGCTCAGCAATGTCCTTTCTTGGTACCTGCAAATGGTTCTTTTTGAGAACCTCTCCTTTCCCCAGTCACAGGAATTTCTGGAGTAGCCCCTGGACGGATTAGGGATGAAGAAGCTGTTGGTGATTGTTCTTCAGCTCATCTTCTGGATCCAGCATCAGGGGACATGAGAGTATTAAGGGGCAGGGACTGCACAGCACCTCCCACACCTCAAAGGCTTTTTGGAGAAACATCTGGGCTCATTCTTGCGCTGGCAGGAGGGAATTTCAGCTGTGTCACAGGTCCTCCCATATCATGGATCTTACCCCAAGAGTCCAGTTCACCAGGCAGGGCCACTGACCCAGCACAGCTCCTGGTGACAAGGGCAACCCTGGTCAGAGGCAGATAGCATAGAAGGACCAAGAAGGGCAGCAGCAGCTGTGGCTGATGGCACAGGAGCTGTGGTCACCTCACAGTCCATGCCGCCCTTCTGTGCACCCACCTGTACAGGCACTGGGCACACCAGTGCTTGGACACGTGGGAGTACCACAGGGGCAGCAGGGCCTGAAAGGGTTCAAGGCTGGTAGTGGCCATGAACAGAGAGCAACAGCCCCATGGTAAAGCACAGAAGAGAAATCCAGGGACACAAAGAAGGTCCTGGCCATTGGCACTTCTTGCTTCATTTAGGGGCTCAGCGGTGCCTAGAGCAATCATGGGGCAATGTACAGCATCTCTGAGACACCCACACCTGCTGAGGGGGACTATTTATGACCAGCCTGGCATGTCTGGCATGACTCATGAGCCTCCAACAGGATCTCAACAAGCAAAGGACCAAGAGCCAAGGTCAGGCCAAGAGCCCTGACTGGACGGAACCTCCCGAGAGCATCCTCCCCTGCAGAGCAAAAGCCTTGGCCCTGTTCTTTGGTTGTAGAGGGTGAGTTATCAGCACCTGCAGGAGTGGGTGACAGGCAGGTGACAAGCCTGTGACTTCTTACATGTTGTGTTTGCAGCTATATCAGCTGTTGAGATTAATTCAACATGCAGCAGGGAAGTGAGTTGCCAGTGAGTTCATTTAGAATTAGATATGCCATCAATGGAAAATTAATACAATTAAGTTTCAAACTGTCATTTAATAAAACACCTTTTTGCAAGTGGAATATTAAGTAGGACATAAACGTTGCAACACTGCTGCAATATGCTGCTCTCAGCAAGGGAGGAGTTTGTGCCAGGAACTGTGCACACACACACCCCTCCACCACCATAACTCATTAGACAGACTCTAATTATATTTATAGTTTACAGAAGTTTCAGCTAATTGCATGATGCCTCTCAGAAGCTGCTGCAAGGCCCTGCTGCTGTTGTGGGGTGTTGGTTGTTACTGACATACCGTAGCTGAGAGTGCTCTGCAGACCTGCTGAGAAGCACAAGCCTCAAATCTCCCTGCCTGACACATTAACCCTTGCAGTAGGTCACAAAATAATGACACCCCCAAGCTGAGATGTCCAAGGTAAAAAGAGGGTAGTTTATTTCTCAACCTTGATATATATCGAATTCCAAAAGTGACCCTGGATTGGAGGATGAAATTGCCACCTCTCCAATGACACTGGTCAAACCAACAGTCCATCAATTCTCTCCTCCTCCAGAAAGGAATGCAAAACAATCATTATTTACATGAAAAGTGTGTGAGAAACTCCATTACAAAAATGTAAACATCAGAAGGTTTAGAAGAACTTAGAAGAACAGGGCGACAATTAACTGCATGCAGGGACATTTCCATTGATAGTTCAGCCAGCAGAGGAAGAGAAAATAGCCCAGCTGTTTGTTTCTCTCATGAATTTGGAGAGAAATTGCCCCAGCTTTCCAAAGTGATGTGCACAGGCCAAGCCAGGAGCCCATCCATGAGAGGACAGTGATGGGACACCACAAGCTGTTCCCAAAACTGCTGCAAGACCATTCCCAGAGGGTTTTCTTGGGCCATGGTGTGAACACTGGTTTTTTGGGTGAGCAGGCACCAGGAGGGATGTGCAGGAGGAACTGGAGGTGCACAGGGGCACGAGGCTTCAAGGGGATGAGGACAGGGCAGAGCCAAGGGAAGGAGATGTGGAGGAAGGACCATGGCCCCAGCAGCCCTGACACACCTCAAACCTGCAGGATTCAGCTCCCACCATCTCTCAGCTCCCCTTCCCACTGACCTCAAAGCACAGTGGGGCAGGGGTCCAAGGCTCCCTGGCAGCTCCCTGGGAGGAGAACATCAGTGACACCAAATCTGATAGATCCTTAATTAAGCTGTTCATGCACATCTTTTATTTCTGGTCTGACTCATCCTAATGACTGTTTGTACCACAGGCTCTTCTCTGTGTGCTGCTCTCACCCAAATTCCTGTCTCTCACCGATGCAGCTCTCCCAAAGTGAGGGCTCCTGCTCTGCAGGCAGCTCACTGGGGCCCCTGCCCCCCACTGCCCAGGCCAAGGCAGCTTTTCCAGCCACTCTGCCCTTCCTGAAGATCTCTTCTGTTCACCTCCCACTTCATCAACACCCCTGACAAAGTGGGAATGGCATCCTCAGCCAGAGGATCCAGTCTCTTACTCAGAGCTGGGAATGGCACCACAGGGACTTGGCACAAAACTGGACAGCTGTAGTGAGGAGGGGAAGGGAATTAACAGCAACTGCTTGCTTGAGAGATGCACTATTGAATCTCACTTGCAGAGCCTGTGCAGGTCCCTGAGTTAGCAGGGAACACCTCAGAGGGTGTGAGTGGGAGAATAAACCCATGCAGGTCCTGCTGGACAGAGATGGGCACCATAATGCATTCAGCATTTCTGGGAGCAGGAACTCAGAGTCCTCTCAGAGCCTGTCAGTGATCACGCAGCCCAGCCTGGTGTGTGCCAGGGACTGCACAGCAGCAGGACCCCACCCTCAGCATCCTCCAGAACAGCAATAAAAATACAAACTGAGACTCAGAGAAGCTTCACCACTGCTGCAGGCTTATTACACAAATCCTAGAAAGACTTGCAGCTAAACATGTTATTAGGCTAAATAAAAATAAAATGCATTCTAGAAAATGTTTTTAAATTTATCATGTAATTAAGCTATTAATTTAATGGTCTTTATTACTTGGATTGGAAATTCACACGGGTCCTCATCTCACTTCTGTTATTGGAAAGCGCGCTCATCATACGCAGTCATTATGCGTTTTCATAAACATTTGATGAACAATAACTGTGAGAAACATAAAATATTGGTTTTGTCCTTCAACTGTAATGGCCATATGGAGACAAGCTGTGCCTTCGAGTCAGCAGTTGCAGCACATCCTCGTTAATGACAGCGCTTGCTATTTTTACTGTTTACAGCACAAATGCAGTCCTTTAACAGGGGGAAGAAGGGTTTAATCTGTAAGGCCTTTGCAGTGATTTGTAAGAGAGCTGCTGTGCCCACATTGCTCTGTGATTCAGGGTGAGCTATAATTACTCAGTATTCTGGACAGCTCTCCTACAAGATGTCAATTTATGTGTGAGCAGAGCAAGGCAGTGGCTGGGAAGCTCAGGCCTCTCCCCTGCACACACGCACACATAGTTTCCTTAGGTCTGCAAAGGAAATATTTTCCCAGGCGATGGAGTGAGGTCCTGCCCTGGAAGCAAGGCTGCTGAGTGAGCACATGCCTTGGTGGTGGCCAAAGTATCCTTGCCACACATCTCTGGCTTCCACAGGCACCTCATTCTGCTTGTGCTCACCAGGCTGGGGATGGAGCATCCCCTCGACTTCCCCTCACTTCAGCCGCCCCATGCTCATTCCTGCTCCTGCTCTGTGGCTGGCAGGGAAAGGACCAAGCTGCTGCACTCAGAAGAGGAGGCTTGAGCAGGGAGGGTGATAACCACCATGCACAGGGTTTGTGCACACACAGAGTGCTCTGGGACTGCTGCCAGCAGCAGGGGAGGTGGCTGGCTCTGGTCTCTGCTGCCAACAGACTCAGCTCAGGTTTGCACCAGGCTGAGCAGACCCACAGACATGTCCAGCACCAGGGGCTGGATGAGATTTCTCCAGCTCCTCCGCTCCCTGTTGCAGCTCCCAGTGCCGCAGGAGGTCCCAGATGTGCTCAAAGACAGGAGCCAGGACACTTTTGCTGCCCACAACACCCTCCCTTGGGCTGAGTTTTACCACAAGTCTGGAGTGCAGGGCCAGGAGCCTTCCCCAGTGAGTTCCTGTGGCAGCAGTGCCTGCACCTGCTATCCGCAGAAGTGTTTGTAGTCTGAAAAGAGACACCTCAGACCACAGCCATCCCTTGAAGGTGATTTTCCTCATGTCCCAGAGCATCCCAGAACCTGGGCCAGAGCAGTTCTGTCCATCAATCAAGCAGTTATGCACCAAGGACTCCCCTGGACCAAATTCTTCCATTCAATTCCAAGTCTGAGGAGAGAGGCAGTTTGCACCATTCTGCTCCACAAATAAGAGGAGGCAGGAGAGTAACCAAAATCACAGCAAAATATGCCATATACTGTTCCCCCCTCCCAAAAAACCACCTGGGTCTCCTGCCCAAAGGAGGCTCAGGAGGATAAAACCTCACCAGGAGTGGCAGGCTGTGGCAGGAGCAGGCAGGAGAGCCTGCAAAACCTGGGGATGAATGTCCCAGGGCTTGGCTGTCTCACCGTGCAAACCATTAATGAAGTTTCTCCCAGGGCAGGACACAGATTCAGACACAACACTTCCCCTTCAGCACCGAGTCCCGGCCGATGTCGGCCCGCGTGGATTTATGGCTCCCTGTGCTCGTAAATGTCGGCAGGGCCATGATGGATGCAGGAGCTGGGAAGCGCTCCCCCAACTTCAGGAGATTTCTTTATTTTTTTCTGATCTTTTACAACAGCCATAAACCAGCTGCTGATTAGTGACAGGTCTTAAAACTTTAGGCAAAAGCTGTTGAAATCAGCTTTAAGTGCTAAGCTTCTCCCAAAGCAGAGCAGCTTAGCGTTTCCCTTTTGAGGTCACATATGTGACATGTGGCTCTCTGAGCCACTGCTTTTCCCAGGGCAGGACGGGGCAGCCCTCACAGCCCACTGGGTCAGGGCCAGCCCTGCACTCCCTGGTGGCACAAGCAGGTGTCCCCAGGCAGGTCCATACTGGTGGCCCTGGGTCCCACACTGTCCACTCCATGCCAGACAAAGGGCAGAGCCCACTCTTCTCTCAGGGCAGAGAGAAGAGATTGGCAGAGATGTGAGGGGCAGGACATGACAGCTCACAATGGTGTGCATTGCCACCTCTGCCAGCAGGGCAGAGTCCCCTCCAGCATCTCACAGTCCCCATGGGGCCTGGCCATTGCTTCCCAGATCTGAGCCAGTGGTTACAGAGGATGGGTAGAACCAACAAGGCTGTCGAGTGAAAAAGGCTGAATGAAGAACCTTCCCATGAGAACAGTCCCCACTGCCCCAAGGAGATGGCAGGACTGGTGATGACTTTGCAGCCAGTGGGCTACAATTATGTTTCCTGAGGTATTCATTAAGTATCAATCTCAGAGGCCACAAACTTGCAGAAAAATTTGCACAAAATAACACAGAACATGGTTTCACATTTTGGGAGGGGAAATTGTCTTCCCGTTCTTCTGACTGCCCACAGTTTCTGGCTCCCTTCCATCTCCCAGCCCATAGCTGAGTCCTTGTCCCGATGCCGGCCTCCTGCTGACCTTCCCCTGGCTGCTGCACCAGGCTCCCACAGCCCCTGCAGACGGACTGTGCCTCCTTGGCTCCAGGGGTTTCACGGGATGCACAGCCCCTTTTCCCACTTCCCACTGTTACAGGCAGCAGAGTATGTTGGGTTGGCTCCATCTGGAGACCAGGTGCCCACCAAAACCTCTCCATCACTGCCCTCCTCAGCTGCACAGAGGACAGGAAATACAACCAAAGGCTTCTGGATTAAGATAAGGGCAAGGAGAGATCACCCACCCATCACCATCACAGGCAAAACAGACTTGGTTGGGGAAAATTTGATTTATTGCCAATCAAATCAGAGTAGGGCAATAAGAAATAAACCCAAATTGTAAGCCTTCTACCCAGCCCTCCTTTCTTCCTGGGCTCAGCTTCATGCCCGATTTCTACACCTGTTTCCCCCAGCAGTGCAGGGGGACGGAGTTGTGGTGCTCATCACACTTGGTCCCCCATTGCCTCTGCCACCGCTTCCTTCCCAGGGGGAGGACCCCTCACTCCTCCCGTGCTCCAGGGTGGGTTCCTCCACCAGATCAGTCCTTCCGGATCAGGCTGCTCCCTGTGGGTCACCCACAGGGTCCTGAGTCCTGCTACCACTGTCCCCACTGGGCTCAGCCTTGGCCAGTGGTGGGTCCATCCTGGAGCCAGCTGGAATTGGCTCTGCTGGACATGGGGGAGGCTTCCAGCAGCTTCTCAGAGCAGCCACCCCTGGAGCCTCACTGCTACCAAAACCTGACCATGCAAACCCAGTTCAGGGAGGGAGGGAGGGAGGGAGGGAGGAGGGATGGATGGATGGATGGATGGATGGATGGATGGATGGATGGATGGATGGATGATGGATGGATGGATGGATGATGGATGGATGGGTGGATGGATGGATGGATGGATGATGGATGGATGAATGATGGATGGAGGGATGGATGAGTGGACAGACTGACTCTGGCTAGAGAACAAATGTGGCATTTTGGGCACATTTCCTGTGGTGACAACCACTCTTTAACCCATCCCTCCTGCCCTCCCACTCTCCCTTCCCATTGCATGTTCGGGCTCAGACCTGGCAGGTCCCCATCACTCCCTCCAGAGGGAGGGAGCTTCACTTCCCTGCGGGATCACTTCTTGGACCATCTGTCCCACGTTGGGCTGGGCACATTCCCTCCTCGCAGCTGCTACTCTCAGAAAGAGAAGTTAGTGAAGATTTATCATAGCACTAAACCTCAAACTGAGCACGTTTGAAAGAAGAACAATTTATTCATCAAAAATATAGCTTCATTTTATCTGCAATTATTCTCAACTTAAGGCTCCATTCAGCAAGTATTTGGCTGAATAAACAGCAATAATTATGTCTACACCACCCCATTTTGACATTCCATCACACAAACAAATGCAGGAGGACACAGCCCACCCAAATATTGTTTGGAAAGCTCTCTGGATACTTTTTTTTTTATTCCAAAGTGCTTTTCTGGGGTGGTAGGATGGGAGCAGCTCTTCCAGCTTCTGACCAGTATGGAAAGACCACCTGGGTCCTGTGGGGCAGAGCCACCACCAACAGCGATTCATCAGTTTTGAAATTAAGAGAAAATCCAAAAAAAGACAGATGAGTGCACAAAGATGGAGAGAACAAACTCGGGGGGATGCTTTTCCACCAGCAGCATCCTTTAGGAGGACATCTCAAGGAAAAAATCCAAAATACTGGACTGGGGGAAGTTACTAAAAGAGAGTATATGAGGTGCACAGCAGCTAAACTTCCTGCTGCAGAGGAACCACAGGACAACAGTAAAAGGCCAATATTGCTGCATCAAGAGCACTTTAGTGTCCTGAAAATCAAAAAGGAATCCTATAAAAATGGGAATGAGGGTATAAGGATGAGTATAAAGGGAAAGCTCAAGCGCATGGGGGCAGAATGAGAAAGGCTAAGGAGCAGAGAGAGTTACAGCCAGTGAGGGGCACAAAAGGCAAAGAAATAAGTTCCAGAAATATACTGGAAGTGCAATGAAAAGAAAAATGAGTCAGCATTCGTGTCTTGTGATGGAAAGAACCAAAGGCATGACACAGAGACACAAACAGTAACTTCCTCACCATGGCTGCACAGTGCAAGCCTGTAACCAGTGCCCACAGCCATCACCAGTAACGAGAGAAGCTCAGTGCACTGACTGGTCAGGAGACAAGAGAAATCACCCTGGAAAATGTCAGCAACCTCTGAACCATTAGCAGCAGATTGTGACAAATTTTGAAGGCTTAGGGAATCCTAGGAAAGTGCAGGAAAAGCACTTTTTCTGTGAAAAATAAAAACCCATAAATAAAGGAAATTAAGAGTTTGGGGAGTTACAGATCAGCCCAGCTGGCTTCAGTTCCTTGAAAAATTTAGGAACAAATTATTGAACAATCCATTTGTAAGTACCAATATGTGATTAAAAATAAAGGATAAAAACCAGCCAACACAACTCTACCAGGAAAAAAATTATGTCAGGGTGATCTAATTTCCCTCCTTGCCAAGGAATTTGGTCTAATGGAGGAAGAAGCAATGGATAGGATTCATTATGCAAAGCCTCTGGTGCATTCCCAGGAACAGGTAGGGAAGTACAAGCGGAGTGAAAACACGGGAGATGGGTAAAGCTGAGAGCAATAGGTGCTCCAAGCAAAGCTAGGGGCTGAGAGCAGGGGCAAAGGGGGTGGCAGGGCTATTCTTGTGGTCTGGATGCCTTTTGTTTTCCTACAGCATGACTGGTGGGCATGTCCATGTCCAAACACAGGGGTGACACCTCTGGGGGTGCCCAAGACACCAGGGACCTCCAACCCCAGTCTGACACTCAGTGGTGCCACATTTCCCTTGGGAAGGAGGGTAGAGGCTTCTTCAAAACATCTGCAAGTGAAAGCAATTCCTCTTAACTGAATGTTTCAGGTGATGGGAGCTGCATGGCTTTGAGTAAAGCCCAATTAAGTACAGATATAGATGATATAGGTATAGATATAGATATAGATGTAGGTAAAGATAGATACAGATACACATTCAGATGAAAATGATCTATTATTGTTATTTAACTCTGGCTCATGCACTGCAGCCCCACTCTGAAGTCTGCTGGCTGTTGAGCAATGTCAGCAGTGTCAGCCCTCACTGAGCCCTGGGGCAGCACGAGGGGAGCCTCAGGCAGCTGCCCTGCTGCAGGATGGAGCCCCCAGTTCAAACCAGTTCAGCACAGACCACCAGGAACCACCCCCACCCCAGAGAGCAGAGGGGTGAGCCCCAGTTCCACCTCCTCATCAGAGCAGACAATTCCAGAAGAGCCCCCCAAATGCTCTTGTCTGGGCAGACCCAAACAACAAAAAGTGTTTGAACCCACCCTACGACCTTTTCTTTCCTTCCTTTTTTCTGCCAAGACCAGAGAAAATACCCCATTTTGAGAACAAAATACTGCAGAAAACTAGAATGACACAATCTTGGAGTTCAATGTCATGCACAGCCCCTCAGCCTGAAGAGGTTTGACAGTTTGTACTGGGAAGAAGGTGTGATGCTGCAACATTTCTTCAGAGAGGAAAAAAAGAAAGAAAAAATGATAGCTTTTATTTTTAGAAGTTTTAGCAGCCAAATTGTTGTCAGGCCGTCTGTGCTCTGCTGAGCAACACAGAGTGTTGGGCACAGCCAAAAAGAGCTTTCTCACAGAGCAAAATGTCATGATAAAACCAGGTTTCATCAGAATCCCAACACCCTTCATGGAAAAAATTGCCAAGTTTTGGACAAATTGTATATTGTTTATCATATGTTTTGTTGCCAGCATCTGCTTATGGGTGGAGAAATATGAGACTGGACCTGAATTGTTGCTTTATTTGGGAACATGCCACATTTCCCTTTGGTGTCCTCTGGTGATGCAGGACAGCTAAAGCAGGTCTGGGACTTTAATTCTCTTCCATCTCCCACCACCACCCAGGATTTCCCTTCATTGCTGTCCATCCTCTGCAACTAGAGATGCTTGCAAAAGAAAACAAAACTGGATTCTTATTTCTTTTTGTCATCTGGCCTTGAACATTTGCCCCATTGTTTCAGGGCTTGACACCCTCACAACTGACTCTGAACTCTCTGAGGTTGGGGGACCTCTGGAGATGGTCCAGTGCTATCCCTGCTCAGGCAGGGTCACCTAAAGCTGGATTCTCTGGGCTACAGCCCACAGGCTTTGGATACCTCCAGAGGTGGAGAGCACTGCTTCTCTTGGGAGTGGTTTAACCCTCCTCAGCTCTTCCCTGGGCTCAGCCTAGAAACCAGCAGCTGTCTTGTACTGGGCAGCACAGCAGGGTGCAGCACTCCAGATGCCACCATGCCTGTCTGTAAAAGCAAAGTGCTGCCCCAGTAATCCCTGGCACCAGAGAGCCAGGCTGCGGGAGCTGTGCCTGTCCTGGCGAGACTCTCAAACATGATTGCACCCTCCCCTGTCCAGCTGTGACGTGGGCCGGGCTGGCAGATGGGCTCATTGCAGGGTGGCCAAGGGGACTCTCTGGGGTCCCCTTCCCAGGAAAGGGCAGCCCTTGGGCCAGGCCAAGGGGAGGTCCTGTGGGTGCCAGAAGGAAGCAGGCACGTTGGAGGGGGTGCAGGAATTTTGCTGAGCCCATCCTTGACAATGACAACCACACATGTCCCAGGGAGAATTTGTTGCTTCAGGTTCTCCACAAATGCCAAGTCAGTGTGTGATGGATGGGCTGGGAGCTCCTCCCAGGATCTCTCCACAGCAGCTCTCGGGAGCAGCAATAATACTCCATTGCCAGCTGGGCCAGGATGAGGTGTCTGGGGGGCAGTCTGGAGAGGAGCCTTTCTGGGGAGCCCTGCACCAGCTGGGCACTCCTGGGGCAGAGCAGGGACGGGGCTGATGGACCCACCTTGGTCTTGCTGGGCATTGCTACACACACCCCCCTTCCTCCTCCCACCCGCTGGACACGTGTGTACCCCAATAAACACCCTTCTCTGCCTGAATCCCCTGGCATGCACCTCCAGGGACACACACACACACTCTCTGCACAGCCCTGCATGTGCTCACCCTGCTCCCCAGCACCCACACCATCCCCCGTGGGCACTGGCACTGCTGGAGCTGGACGGCAACACGCACAGGAGGAGGGCTCATTAGAGAGCCGCCATGTCCCACAGCATGTGAACAGGAGAGACAACCCAGATGTCCCTAGCCCACCTGGCCCTGCCAGCACCCTGCAGGAGCCCTGGTGCAGGCAGGCAACAAGGGAATTGGTGCAGGCACCCAAAGGCAGCCTCAGTGCCACCCACCTGGGACACCTGCCTCGGGGCTCCTTGGGGACCTTGCTCAGCCCCTGACACCGCACCAATTCCACTGCACGATGGACAGCTGAACACCCCTGCCCACTGCTCGCCCTGCTGCCGGAATAGCGGGGGCTCAGGCTGGAGGATAGGGGCCAGCACACCTCGGCTAGAGAACACCTGGATAACTGGAGTTTCTTAGAGAGCAGCTGGATAACTGGAATTGTCATGAGAACTGGAGGGTCCCCAGCGCTGTGCTGAGGGAGGGGTTGGGGGAGAGCGGGGCAGAGGCTGGCCGAGCCTGCGGGGCTGAGGCAGGAAAAATTCGCTAGAGCAGCCGCTTCCAGAGCGGGCCGAACCCCGGCTGAAGACACCCGGGGAAGGGGCAGGGACGGCGGCGCGAGGCCGCGGGGCCCGGCGGCAGCCCGAGCTCGCGCCGTCCCCGCGCTGTCCCCGGCGGCGGGGCCGCAGCGCCACCCAGCGGCCGAGAGGCGCCTCCGCCTCGGCCCCTCCGCGCTGCCCCGCCGCCGTCACGGCACCGGGAAGGCCTCAGGGCCCGCAAAGCCACCCGGTGCCACCCCTCCCGTGGCAGGGACACCTTCCACTGTCCCAGTGTGCTCCAAGCCCTGTCCAGCCTGGCCTTGGGCACTGCCAGGGATCCAGAGGCAGCCACAGCTGCTCTGGGCACCCTGTGCCAGGGCCTGCCCACCCTCCCAGGAAACAATTCCTAATTCCCAATATCCCATCCATCGCTGCCCTCTGGCAGTGGGAAGCCATTCCCTGTGCCCTGTCCCTCCATCCCTTGTCCCCCGTCCCTCTCCAGCTCTCCTGGAGCCCCTTCAGGCCCTGCAGGGGGCTCTGAGCTCTCCCTGGAGCCTTCTCCTCTCCAGGTGAGCACGCCCAGCTCTCCCAGCCTGGCTCCAGAGCAGAGGGGCTCCAGCCCTTGCAGCATCTCTGTGGCTTCCTCTGGGCTCTCTCCAGCAGCTCCACCAGCACACCCTACCCAGAGCCATCCCCAACTCACCCTCCCAGCTGTCCCCTCAGCATAGAACAGCCAGGAACCGCTGCCACCACCACGGGCTCCACCCAAAATCATGTCCAAGCTGTGCTGCTGTCTCGGGTGGCTGATGTGACCCAAGGGGGGGCAGGATCCTACTGAGGATCACTTCTGCATCGTGGTGCTTTAAGCATCTCTGCCCTGGGACAAAAGCACATCCACCTCCCTAGGGATGAGTAGCCCCTTCCTGACCATGCACATGATGAAGTTTCTGGCCTCTCGTCATCCTCTTGAGGAAGGAACACAGTCAGAAAAGCAGGGAACAAGAGAGCTGCACAGGAAGGTTGTTGGAGCTGTATTTCTGTTTCTGGGTAAGAAACACCAATCCGTTCTCTCTAGAACAGGGAAAATCCAGGGGAAAGGAGATGCCACAGTGCTCCCTGGAGGGAAGGAGAGGACAGCAACCCCACACCAGATTTGGTGATGACTTCTCCAAATTTATGGCAAAGCAGATTCATCTCTCATCTTCAAATTGCTTTTTTTTACCTTGAATTTGCTGTCTTTCTCTTTTTTGGAAAAAAAATACCTAGAGCATAAAGGCAAGTTTTTAGTAACACAAAAATGGTTTAAACTTTTGGAATGAGTCAGATCTAATCTTCTTGTTTCTCCACAGGTGAATTTTGAGGCCTTTGGCCTCAGCACCTGGCCAGAACATTCAGAACATTCTCAGTGACTCATGGCGTCCCCAAGGAGTGCTGTGGGGTCCTTCCTGGTGCAGAGGAGCCCAGGACTCAGCACAGCCCATGAAGGTCCTCCTGCAGAGCTCCTCCAGCCTTGCAGGGATGGGTTGGCACACTCTGGCAAGACCTGAGTGGAAGAACTCACAGGAGGGAGAAGGAGTCAGAGCAGTCTCCAGCAGGTCCCTTGTTCAAAGCACCCTCATGTGCATCCCAGAGCCAGCACAGATACAGTCGCTCTTTGCTTTTGGTTTCCAGTAACCAGAGCTTCAACAAGATCCCAGCTCCTCATTTCCATCAGATGATTTAGTGGGCTGTGTCAGGGTGTTCTGGTGCTACCACAGATGTGCAGTGCCTGCTGTGGACAGGCAGCCAGAGGTTCAAAGCCTCTGGGCCACCTCTGGGAGCGGGGTGGGCTGATGGGACAGCCATCCCCACAGGATGTAAGACCACTGCAGTGTCTGCTTCTGCAATATTCACAGCTCCAGAGACAATAAAGAAATAAATAAATAAATAAATAAATAAATAAATAGGGAAAACCCAGAGAAAGTCATATGTGGTGGTGTTAACAAAACCTCTTACACGAGCAGAGCCTGACCTGGCTGGAGCAGAGCTGCAGGGAGGCTCTCCAAAGCACAGAGCAAAAATGTCAGCACAAGGAACAACCTTTGCTGGGTCTCTCTGCCAAGTCTCACCTGGATTTTGTCCAACTTTACCCTTTAGGCTTGAAATTTTCCATCCCAGAATATTTTTCTTTCCAAGTTCCAGTGCAAAGAGCCAGAGGGACGAGAAGCTGGGACAGCCAAACACCCCAAGATTTTCTGGGGGGATGCTGCCCCTCACTGGCAGATGAAGCTTTGGAGAAAGAACTCACTTCTTCCAGTTGTATCAGCAGCTCTAATGAGAGAAAATTACTTTGGCCTGCATTAAGAAAAAAAAAATCTGTCACTCCAGTGGAAAGCTGTCATGTTGCCAGCCAGAGGAACAGGGACATGGGAATGTTGCCTTCTCCTGTCCCCAGAAAATCTGAGGAAATTTGGCTGGTGATGTTGAAAAATTATTGGAGTTCTCACAGAGTTGAGGTGTGAGTTCTGGTGACAGCTGCCAGCACTGCTGTCCCAGGCCCAGTGTCCCCTGAGTGTCCCTGGTGGAACATCCTTCAGAGCTCTGGAGGAGCTCTGTCCTGTGTTCTCCCCTGTTCTGGGGTGGCTGTTACAGCTGTGGGACAGCAGGAATGGGGCTCAGCAGGGTGAGCCTTTCCTGTGGATGCCATGGCTTGAATCCCTCTGAGGAGGGATGCACCCTTTGATATATCCTTAGGCAAAGAATTAAAAAATTACCCATAAAACTTCAACTGGAAGAAACTTTGAATAAGCAAAATGAAGCCACACAACCACCAGAGTGAAAGATTCAGCCTTGAAAAAAAAAAAACAAAAGCTGTGAAAAAAACTTATGAGTAGGTCAGCAAGGATCTGCAGCCCATGCAGCGAGCAAGGACCCATGGGTTTGGATGTTCAGGGCTCTCTGAGCATCCCCTGGTGCCCATCCCAGCCGGGGGCAGGGACTGGGTGGGATCACAGGGGACATGGAGCAGGAGGGAGACCCAACAGACATGGAGCCTGGATGGGAGCAGATGGAGATGGAGAGCGGAGTCCAGCTGATCTGTCAAGTGACAGATGGCCTTCACGCTGGCCAGGGAGGGAGGCAGGGACAGTGCTGGCAGCCAGCAACTGCACCACTCTTCCCTTTTTCTCCTTAATTTGTCTCAGAGGGCCCCTGTATTCCCCTTGCCTCAGCTGCACAGAGGTTGTGGTGCTTGTGGAGGGTGGGGGACCACAGGGCTCTCAAATACCCCCCTCCATCTCCAGGACATGGCAAGACACTCCTGACACAAGAACCCAAACTCAGAGAGATTAAACAACCCCAGAAAATAAATCTATTTTCAACTCTATTTTCTATTTTTTTTCTCTCTTTTCAGACTTTTTGGGATCTTGCTCACCTTCTCTGGGACAGGAGAAAAAGGGAAAAGCATTAAAGTTCCCACAAAGTATTTCTCCATGTAAAGGAAGAAGGTGGGAAACAACACAAAACAAAACAAAACAAAACAAAACAAAACAAAACAAAACAAAACAAAACAAAACAAAACAAACAAAAAATTAAGAAATAAAGAAAGCAGAAAAGTTTTTTCCCTTCTCTACACACAGCTCAGGAGCACTAGCGAAAAATGAACATTTTTCCTCCCATTTTGTTCCACTGGAAGAGAAGTCCAAATGCCTCTGAGTGCCACATGCTTGCAATTACATACAGAAAGTTAAGAAGCAAAACCAAGTGACACTTGGAAAAAACAAATATCCATCAGCTGTGAGCTGGGAACCTGAACCAGCGTGAAACCTCCTCTGGCCAGGAGCTGTCTCTGGCAGGAGCCATCCAGGCTCTGTGGCCACCAGGCCCTCACCAGAGCCACAGCTGCCCTCGAATCAATCAAGTTTTGCTGTGAGACAGCTCTGTTTCCAGAGGCTCAGTAATTAAGAGCCTATTTTTAGAGAAATGAATCACAACATTAATCAATAAGGAGCAGCCAGCTCCTCAAGGGTAAGGGGGGTTGGAGTTGTCCTGCTCCAGCCTCAGGAGCTTGTCCCCAGTCCCATGATGTGTGGTTGCCCCCAGGTGCTGCAGGGAGCTCTGTGCCTTGTCCCCACCTGGCTGGGATCCCACAGGGCACCTGGGACCTTTGGCTCCATTAGCCTTCCCAGGGGATGCTCCTGGCAGGCAAAGGCTACAAAAAATAAGAGGGGCTCCTTAGGAACATCACCTGGGAGGGGTCTGGTAGGATGCCTCTGGCCAGCTGGACCAGGAGCAGCTGGTTCAGGTCTCAGAGGCAGCTCTTGGGGGACAGGAGGGGCACAGCCATCCTCACCACACACTCCTGCTGTCCCTGCCAGGGCTGGCTCCTTCTGCCTCCCACCACCTCCTGCACATCCCTGGTCTGCCCAGGAAGAAGAGCCAAACATCCCCTTTCCTGGGAATGTTTTCCCAGCATGAGGTGTTTAAATCATTTACAAAGGGCTAAAATAGAACTGGCTCCCTTCCAGGCACTCTGGCATCCAGGCTCTGTAAACGACTCACCCGCCAAGGGAGTCAGCCGGAAAAAAAGGCTTTTCATGTCCATTTCCCAGGACCCACTTCCACAGAAACTTTACAGCATGATCCTTTCTCAGCTGTAAGAGCAGCAAAATTGTTTCAGGTCTTCACTGGCATTCCTTTTCCCCCAGGCACACTTGTGGACATCTCACATGACTCCCATCTGCCAGTGGATGGAAAAAGAGAAGGACTCTCTGCAAAGAAAGAATTAACTGATGTGGTAAGTCTGATGTGTCTTTCCTTGCCTTGGATATTTCCTAGGGTCCCTTTCAGAGGCAATTTTTTTTTTAATAGCATTGACCTTTATGGAGACTTCACCTGGTATTCACCAGGAATTCACCTGGGTATTTTCTCATGGCTACTGAGCTGCACCCAGGAGCTCACAGGAAGAACCAAGAAGACATTTCTTAGGCTACAAGTGATTCACCAAAAATCATTGGGATGCAGGTGGAAAATGCCAGGGATCAGAACACAGCCTGGCTTTCAAATCCAACCATGCTGGGAGAGCAAGGTCTGGGTTGACCAGGAGATCACCTGCAAGAGGAGCTACCCAGCATCTCTTTCCTCTGCAGGGTCTGTGGCAGCTCTCAGCTGCTCTCTCCAGGGCCCCCCACCCAAATGAATGCCCCAGGAACTGGTGCTCCCACCCTGTGACTCCCCAGGTGACCAGCAAGTTCCCAAACTCTTACTCTGCTCTCATGGAGGCAGGACACCAACTGCTGCAGCCTCACCTGCCTGTGCCACACCTGGATAGGGATCACCCCTAATCCTGCCGGAGCAGCTGAACCTCCTGCAGCCTCTGCAGCACCAAGTGCAAGGGGAAGGATGCAGTTCCCTGGTTCCCCAGCTGTGAGAAGGAAGGCTGGTTCCTCCATCGTGATGCCAGAGTGTGGTCCATACTGTGGCACAAGTCAGATTCACCCCCAGGAGGGTGACACTGAGGCTGACAGGGTGCTTGGGCAGAGTCAGAGAGCACTAACTCATTATCCAAACACACCCACAGGAGCTGGGAGCTCCTGTGCACCCCACAGGGGTTTATCCCCTCAGAGTGGGCAGCAGTAGATCTGGAGTTCTCCCTGAAGAGTTGCACAGAGGGAGATGAAGCCTCTCGTGAAGAAAAATAACCCCATTCAAGATGAGAACACACAAGTGGCTGCAATTTGGGAAGCACTGTCCTGAAGTCCCCCTTCTCCTGAGTTTTGCCAGTGGATCCACGTCAGACTCTGACCCACCCAGCTCCTGCCACCGCAGCACCTGCTGTTCCAAGGGGCACCTGTGGCAGAGCCAGATGCCAGCTGAGGATCCACCCTGCTCCCACAGGCTGCAGGTGTCCCTCCTGCACGCTGGCCTGCGCTGGGAGTGATTTGGTAGCGCAGGTAAGTCAGGCATATGGTCAGTGAGAAACATCCAACAGAGGAGGACCTGAGTCAGCACTTTCCAAGGAAACCTCAGAGGAGCAATGCTGGAAGAACAGAGTGCTGGGGCAGCAGAGCTGTGGGACAGTGAGGACAGAGCTCCAGCCCCAAGGATGGAGCAGGCTTGCCCCTAGCCTGGTACTGGGCTGGAGGAAGAGGAGGGTGAGGAAGGCTGGTCCCACACCCATGGAGAAGAGCCAGCAGCTTCCAGGATCTGTGTCCTGGCCCACTTCTACCATGTGGCAGGAGGAGCGATCATCCCACTGTCCTCCTTCCCAGATGCTGGGAGCGGCTGCTGTTACTCCTTGCCATCTGTGATGTTTGTGGTGTCAGAGGAGCCTCTGCTGAGGGCCCTCCCATGAAATATGCATGGCGTGGCCTCTCCTAAATTGCATCTCCTCCTGTGCCAAATTCCCTCCTTGCCTATTTGTCTCACTTTCAAATGTTTCTTCACATTTTACAGCTTCTCAAGCCATCCATAACAGCTTCTCCTGGATTTATTCCCATTCCTGGTGCAGGCGAGAGTGCCCAAGGAAGGACTTGGCTCTGTGCTATCCAGCCTTGGTCATGTTCCCCATGTGGGATAGAGCAGCATGGCTGTGTCTGTGATGTGTGTTCCAGCCATGGGCTGGACTGAGCTTCCCATGTCAGCTGCAGCCACCGTGAGCAGAGACTTGCCCTCTGTGCCAGCAGCACCTGCCTGAGCATGGTGGAGGCAGGGACAGTGGCCTTGAGGGCATAATGTCACATCCAAGGGAGATTGGGAGCTGGGGGCCAGTGCTCTGCAAGGACCTACAGTGGCCCACAAGAGCTTGGTATGGTCCCCACGGCAGCCTGGAGCACCCCTTTTTGATCTCCCTGCCACTGGCAGGGCTGCCAGCTCAGGGATTTTCTCTGCTTCAGGCACCACCATCCTGAGAGAAACCTCATCAGATTTCACCTCCATCAAAAGTGGCTTTTTACCATTTCATCTCTGAGTTTAGGTCTGAGACTAAAGTTTCTTCAGAAACTCAGACCTGGTTTTGCACCCAGCTAGATCCTGCAGGGCTGCAGCTCTGCTGGCACAGCAAGCAGCACTTGGAAGCTTTCCCTGCTAAGACCGGGTAAGTGTTTCCCAGGGGTGACTGGTGCCATTAGAGCCTTTGAAGGAATTTTCTCTGTGGCAGTTGGCTGAGAAACAAGGTTTGAACTGCATCCCAAGAGTTCATATGTGCAGTCTCATCACGGCGAGGAACTTTGGGTGAATTATTATTATCTTTAAATGGCACAAAAGTTAGCACAGGGAATGTTTTGAAGGAAGTGGATGCTTTTCCAGAGCTTTGTACCCAGCTCTGTCAGAGGCAATGCCATTGCCTGGCTGTCTCCGTGGAAGGACAAGATGTTCCCAAAGAAAACCTTACAAATGAGCTCAGGGAATCCCCGTAGTTTCACTGCCGGTTACAGCAATGTCAGTGTTGGGGAGGGCAGGAAAAAACAATTGCAGGAACTAATTTTCCCATCTCCTGCCTGCGCTGAGCATTCCCAGCACAAGATGTCACTGAGGAGCTGGATTTGGACAGCTCTTCATCAGTCCGGAGTCATCCTCCGGGAGCCACTGGAAACGGGGCTGGAGAGGTGGGCATGGCGAAGGAATATGGTCACAGAGAAAGGACGTGGGCACAGAGAGGGGATGAGGGCACAGAGAAGGGACATGGGCACGAGAAAGTATGCAGCTGTGATGCAGCTGTGAAACAATCCTGCGAAAAGGAAGGGAGGTACCTGATCTCCCAGGCCAGCTCTCAGGAGCATTCCTGGACGTGGGGTGTCAGGGATGTGCTCGGTAATCTCCGGAGCTCAGCACTGGGTGCGCCGGGGAGGAACAGCTCAGGCAAACGCCTGCCACAAGAAGGACAGGCACTCGCCCTGCCTGGGAAGATCCCGAGGTCCTGCCAGCCCTCTCCGGTGCTCCGTGGAGCAGGCGAAGCCCAACAGCCCCAGCCCATGATGAGGGAGCCAAGTCTCCTGCCTCAAGCAACCCAAGCACCCATGGACCCCACCAAATGAATGAGGATTCAGCTGAAACTCCTAAAATGTTCACACACCCATCAGGAGGACAGGAGCAAGTACAGGGGCTTGAAACATCTCTCCCATAACAGGTCCCGCAGGTCTGAGATCCCTTCTCAATGTGTTTCCAGTTCCCAAGGCTGGACATACCACAGCCTGCCCCAGGGATGGCTACGAGGGAGCAAACACCCTTTGATGCATCCTTTGGCCCTCGCTGGGGCTGCCTGAGCAGTCAGTAGCCCCTTGGCCCCGCAGGATTGGCCCCAGTGCTTCCCACAGGTCCCCTTCAGGGCTCCCTTGGGACCTTCACAATTTTCCCAAGGCTCCTCCAAGGGCATGAGCTCCTCTTTGCCCCGCTCCCAGCAGCGCTCCAAGAACAGAGTTCCCTTCAGGCCCCACCCAGGACTCCCCTCGAGCCCAGGGGCACCTGCCCCTCCAGGCCCTACCTGGGGCTTTCGGGGAGGGAGGTGCCCCTGGGACCGGCTGCTTCGAGGGGATGGGACTGGGGAAGGCACCGGGCAGGGGGCTGGGGGAGCGGGGTGCACTGGGCAGGGTGGCTCCAGTCCTGGTGCTGGTCCCGGTGACCTTGCCAGTCCCGGTTCCTATCCCCTACCCGGTACCTATGCCAGCATTGGTCTTGCTCGTAGTTCCGATCCCAGTGCCAATCCCGGTACCGGTGCTGGTCCCGGTTCCTGTCCAGGTCGGAGTCCTGGTGCCCCTTCCGGTTTCGGTTCCAGCGCCGGTCTCGGTGCCGGTCCCGTTCCCAGTTCCACTGCCGGTCCCTGTCCTCGTGTCGGTGCCAGTCCCGGAATTAGTCCCAGTCCCAGTGGCGATCCCGATCCCAGTTCCCAACCCCCTGGCGGTGCTGATGCCTGTCTCGATGCCAGTGCCAGTCCTATTCCCAGTCCCGCTGCCGGGCCGGTGCCGATCTCAGAATCAGTCGCTGTCCCAGTGCCGGTGTCGGTGCCGGGGCAGCGCCGGGCCGCGGGGC
Organism: Onychostruthus taczanowskii; assembly: GCF_017590055.1. Lineage (NCBI taxonomy): Eukaryota > Metazoa > Chordata > Aves > Passeriformes > Passeridae > Onychostruthus > Onychostruthus taczanowskii. Next base: position 4,762,574 of record NW_024504122.1, read on the forward strand.
CGGTTCCGGCGGCAGCAGAGCGCGGCCAAAGGCGGGGCGGAGCGGGGCCGTGGAGCAGAGCCCAGGGGCGGTCCCGCGCGGGCCGTACTTAAGGCGGCGGCGGGCGGCGGCCCCGCCGTGCCCATGGCTCTCCCGAGCGCCGCCCGGGCGCTCCGCGCCGCCGTTCGCCGGTGCGATCCTCCGAGCCGCCCGCGCTCCGCGCCCGCCGCCGCCCCTC
>NW_024504122.1:4762801-4809322 GCF_017590055.1 Onychostruthus taczanowskii
CGGGCGCGGGACCCCGGCCGGGGCCGCCCCCTCCCCCGCGGAGCGCGGAGCGGGGCCCGCCGCCGCCCGCCGTGGATTTCGGGGACCCGCGCGAGGCGTTCCGCAGCAAGAGCAACGCGGAGCTGCTGCGGGGGCTAGTGGTGCTAGGGCTGTGCGCCGTGGAGCCGCTGGTGCAGCACAACCGGGAGGTGGGTGGAGGAAGGGATCTGGCTTGGGGGGCTGCTCCGGAGCGGGGCTTGTCCCCGGCCCTGGGCCGGCGGGGCTCTCGCTCAGGGACGCCCGCTCCGGGAGGTGCCAGCCTCCTTCTGGAGGGGGTTCTTGCTCCGGGAAGTTCAATTTTGGGACTGCGAGCCCCAGCATGGGCAGCGCCCCTTCCGGACGTGTCGGTGCGGGATGGGGATTCTGTCGCTCCGGGGGTGAATGCCCCGAACGGGAACATCTTTCGTTCCGGGAGAGTGCCTGTTTTGCAGGATGTTGGTGCGTGCCAGGGATACTCTCACTCCGGGAGGTGCCGGTCCTGGGCTGGGGGCGCTCTCACCCTAGGGGTGCCCATTTCGGGACTTGTCATTCCCCTTCCAGGGGGACCCTCGGTCTGAGGGTGCGGGTGTTGGAGAGCTCTCGGACCCGAGCCGGCGGCAGCCCGTTTTGAGGAATGCCAGTCCTGGGTCGTGGGGACTTCTCCTACGGGAGTGCCCGTGCGGGACGTGCGGGTGCTGAGCCGCCGCTGTCCCGCAGCTGCTGCAGTTGTGCCAGCGATTGCTGGGGCAGACGCTGTTCGAGCGGCTGATGAAGATGACGTTCTACGGGCAGTTCGTGGCCGGGGAGGACCAGGAGGCCATCAAGCCGCTGCTCCGGCGGAACCAGGCCTTCGGCGTGGGCGCCGTGCTGGATTACAGCGTGGAGGAGGACCTGGGCGACGGGCGGTGAGTGCGGGGCTGGGGCGGGGAGGGGGCGGGCCCTGGCCGCGCTGCCATTGGCTGCGCCCGCCCAGCCCCCCGCTCCCATTGGCTGCTGGGCCGTGCGTCACGGCCTCGCCCCCCGTGGCACCGCCCATTCCGCACACGGGGGTGACAGTGCCCCGCACAGGGGGGCACAATGGCCGCACTCGGGGGTGGCAGTGCCCACAGCACAGGGACGGCAGTGCCCCACAGGCGGGGGTGACAGTGGCCAGAACACAGGGATGGCAGTGACCCGCACATGGCGGTGCCTGTGTCCTGCACACTGGGGTGCTGAGCCCCCACTGGGCCGTATCGCTCCCCCCGCCCCTCTTCACATAGCGGGTGCTGCCCCCCTGTCTGCTGCACACCTCTGTCCCCATCTATTCCCTTGCACACACCGGAGTGCACCCGTCCCCGGCGGTGCTGTACACCTCGAACCCTCCTGCACACCCTGAGGGGGTTCCCACCTCTATTTTCCATCTCCTATGGGATGTTAACCACCCCCCCCCCCCGTCCATTCCATCTTCCCCTGAAGTCCCCCTTCCCCCTCCCCGCCATCGGGATGCTGACCCCCATTCCTGCCCCCGCCATTCCCCACCATACAAATGCTGCTTCACACATTTTGGTGGAGTCAATGATCTTGGAGCTCTTTTGCAATCTTAACAATTCCATGATTTTATTATTTCCACCCTCCACCATTTCCATCTCTCTCAAGCTGGGGTAGTGCCCCCCTTCCCGCACTGCTCCGCAGTCCCAGGCAGTCTTCACTGCCTCCCGCCCTCTGCCAAAAGCTGGCACCAGCCCAAAGCTGCCTGTAACTTTCCATTATTCGGGCTCCAGTTCCGGTCAGTTGCACTCTCCGGATCGATGGGCCGCTGGCCGTCACCCCGCGGTCACGGGGGTGGGCGGTGTCCCCCCACCCACAGCAAGGGTGGCCCTACCGGAGGACACTGCGCCGTTCCCCGGGCAAGGCTGCACGGCGGCAGTCGCTGCTGGCAGCTGGGGACACCGTCCGGCTGTCATATGCTTGTCCCGTGCTGTCAAAAACACAGCGGGAACGGCTTTTTAGGGTGGTTTGCGAGCAGAATGTGAGTCAGGCAGGTGGTGCCGCTGCGCGCCTTATCTCTGGTCCACGCCCGGGAACTGCTTATCGGGGATCCCCATGTGCCACTGCCCTCGCTGCTGCTGCTGCTGCCGCTGTCACACATCCCCAGGAGTGAAGCGTCTGTGGGTCCATGGTGGGAGCACACGCTGCTGAGGGGGGAGGCAGGGCTGCACCATCCCAGAGCGGGCAGGAAACTTTGGGGTTTTTCTAGAAAAGCTTCAAAACACCGCGCTGCTGCCAGGCAGGAGGGTGGCTGTTTTGAAGGTATGTGGCTGTTTTTGAAGGTCAGCTGTTGCTCCCCTGGACATCCAGCCATGGTCTGGGCAGTGTTCAGCATTCCCGTGGGGCTGAGCCAGCAGCACTGGTGCCGCCAGGCTGTCACTGCTGCCCTCCACGCCTGGCTGTGCCTGGGCCAAGGGCTATGGTGTGGGGGACCGCAGGAGACTTTCAGACAGGCTCTGCCTGCAACTGTATCCCTCCTGCTGATGGGTGCCGGTGGTTTGTGAGCTGGCTGGGCTGTGCTGCTCCCCGCCACTGCAGATTTGGGGTTTGCACATGTGGTACTGCTGGCTAGGTGAGTTCTCCCTGTGCTGTGTGGGCCATTCACATCTAAGAGACTTCCCAAGCCATCCCTGCCCAAGCCCCAGTGGGATTTGTCTGGATATCAGAAAATGGGTCTTCACCCAGAGGATGGTTGGGCACTGAACAGGCTCTCCAGGGAGTGGTCATGGTCCCAAGGCTGCCATTCAAGGAGTGTTTGGATAATCAGGCACGGGGTGAGACTGTTGTCCTCTGCAGAGCTAGGAGTGGAACTTGATGTCCTCATTCATCCCTTCCACCTCAGGATGTTCTATAATTCTCTGAACAAGGACTGAGCCCAGAATGGGCCTGGATGTGTTATGCTGAATGGTGTCCCTTGCCAGCCACCACTCTTGGTCCTCCCTGGCTCTGTTTGGGGTAAAATCCCAAATTCTCAGTGCTTCTGCCAGGCTGGTGCTGAGTTGGGCTGCACGTGGTTGAGAGAGGTGGGCAGTCCTGCGTTCCTGGCTGCTGTGTCCTTCCCCTTGGTGAATGCTTTGGGGTTGTGCTGCTGCCAGCCAGGAAGCGGAGCTATAAACCACAGCAGTCAGTGGGTGTTTTGGCCTCTGGGTACCATCTCCTGCTGTTCTTCTGGAGCAAGCTCGACACAATGGCAGGGAAATGCCCTTTCTGCCCCAGCAATGGGCTGTGGCACCTTTTCCACAGCCTTTCCGGCTGGGAACAACAATGCAACATGGGCAAGAACCGGCTTATCCTGCCTGCCACAGGCCCCTGCCTGTCCTGCTCAGGCTGGCATCCAGGACTCTGCCAGCTTGTCCCAGGAGGCCTCAGCCACGTGCTGAAGGCTGCTGCCAGGTCATGGTGACACAGCTGGAAAATAAGTGCTCTCCAGGCAGCAGAGGTCTGGGGGCTTCAGTGTGGCTGCAGCCCTGGGTGGGGGGTGGAGAGGCAGCACTGGGCCGGGGCTCCTGGTACCTGTGGGGTGAAGCAGCGAGCCCCCCTATAGTGAAGGAGGTTGTAGCCTCCTGGCAGCCTTGGGACCATTGCTGGCACACAGGCATCCCAAGTATGCACATGAGTTGGGGTTGTGCTGACACAGGGGAGGGACAATCTTGCCCCTAGCATTGTCAGATGCTCTTCAGGCTCTGCCATGCAGAGTGTGGACTTGGGTTCCTCTAGAAATTCCATGTGTGGATATCTGACACCTGCCCCAGTGTAGGATCACTGTCCCCAGCCTGGGCAATGCTGCTCCCAGAGCTGCTGCCTCCCCTTCTCTTCCTGTTCCCAGTGCTCATTCCCAGCTGCCACCCCTGTCCTGTGCTTTGTCAGCATGTTCCCTGGGATCATGGGCCAGCTTCTGTTTAGCTTCAAGCTCTCCAAGGCCTGTGGTGGTCCTGGGCTGGTGTGTGCTGACAACTCCTGCACGGAGCAGGTTGAAGGTGTATTCTGCCAAGAGCTCTGCTTTATTCCTACCCATGGGATTTTAAGCACCACCCATAGCTCCAAAATGGACTTCATGTAACTATGAGTCTTTTCCTTGGATGTAGTAATTCAAGGACAGCTTTTCCCTGATCCCTCATCCCCTTTGCCAGACCCATTTGTTGATGAGCAAAGCACACATGCTGTGCTGCCGGCACCCTCCGGGTAACCTGTGGGGCCAAAGGGATTATTTCCAACAGCAGGACCTTTGTGCTGCTCCTGAGCTGGTTTACTTGGCCTGATCCAAAACTTCCTGAAAGCCCCATCTGCTGTGTCAGCTGCATTACCCTTCCCAGCCATCCTGCAAGTCCTCACAACCTGCTTTAGGCAAGTGTGATCTCCCAGGCCCTGAGCTCAACTCTGAGGCTGTTCCTGTCTGGATACAGCCTGCCAGGAGCGTCTGGACAGTGCCTGGAGATGGGATGTGCTCTGGGAGACTTGTGGGTTTGTAGAAGGGATGGTCAGATATAAGCTGGGTTCAGTGGCACTTGGTGGGTGAGGGAATGGCTTTTCTGGCCAAGATTAATATTGCAAAGTGAACAGCTGATATCTAGGACAAAGTTATTTCTTCAGCTGGAAGCATCTTCCTTTATTTTGCTTGATTCAGAAAAACAAAGCGAGCACCGTGGCACTGCTTTGAATGCCCTCTAGAGGATGAAGGAACAGCTGGTGCAGTCATGCAGCAGAAATGCTGCTGGGAAGGGTGTGTTTATCTTCAGGAACATAAAACACTCTTAACTCCAAGGGCGCTGTTTGCTGTTTGCCTTCACTCCAGCCACTTGTCCCCAGTACCTTGGATGTGGTGCCCAGGGTGTGCTCAGAGCTGTCCCCTGCCCACAGGACCCATGTGTGCCCTCATGTCACAGCAGTATTCAGCTGAAGCTGTCCCCTGTGCCATGCTGCCTGCTCCAAAGGGAGCTTCCACCTAGCAAAGGCTTTGCTGGCAAATGCCATTGCTGAGTGTATGACCTCTCCTCCTTCCTTTCCTCCACCCTCTGTACTCAGGGACAAAAAGCCACTTTCCCTGTCCTCAGGTGAGTAAAATCAAGGAGCAGAGCCTGCTAGATATGGTGCCTTCTGCTTCCCATGAGCTCCAGCTGCTCCTGCCCTGGCTCATGTGGCACTTTGAGTGATGTGGGGCTGGTCCTGGCTCCAGGGGACCAGAGGGAACAGCTTGTTTCAGGTTGTTATGCTTCCAGCAGCCCCTAATCCCTGTCACAGGGTTTTCATATGGGAGAACGTGTCCTGGGACCCTGCCATGTGCCTCTCTGCTCTCTTGGCCAGCTTGCTGGCTCTGGATGGGTGGCTTTGCTGCTTCCCTTGCACGGTGCTTCTTCGCCATTGGGTATGGCCAGTCTGGGGACAGGGATGCCAAGGCAGAGGCCTCCTGAAGGGGATGGCTCTGCTGCCACCCAGGGCTGCTCTCCAGGGGCTGGCCCCATTCCAGGTCAGACCCTGGGTCTGTTGCTGGGTTTAAGGTGTCAGCAAGAAGGCTTAGCTACTCAAGCTCAGTTAGGATGTTGTGACTTGGCCATCATCCCCCAGGCTGTCAGAGCCCTGTTATCTCCATGACAGAAAGTTTGGGCTTAAAATGACATCCGAGGTCAGCTGGAGTTGAAAACAAGATGTTGTTTGTGAGTTGTTGGCTGAAGCAATGGCACAGAGGAGTGTGAGGCAGCAGGCACCCTTGTGTGTGCTTGGTGTGCTCAAGGTCTGGAGAAGCTCCGTGCTTTGTGGTCTGGCTGCTGGTGCCATCAAGGTGAGGACGCAGTGGGTTGAGGCTTGGTGTCACCTCAGCAAGGACCATGAGCAGGACAGAGATGGAGCATGCCAACCCCACTGGCCTGACCTTGTCTTTGCAATGGTGTGGTCTTTTGGAGAGCAGCTCTGAACCCTGGGACAGGCCATCCTCACTGTGCTGCCGCAGGGCTCCCAGGTCTTCCCTGGATGGATGGTGAAGCCCCGTTCCCTTCCACAGGTGGGTTTTGGGCATCTGAACTGCCAGCTGGATTCCATCGGTGATGGGATGGTGAGGGAACAGCAGGGTCCAGCACCAGGATGGCAGCACAGGAGCCTCAGAGCTGTCTTGCCCATCAGCATAGGGCTGCAGCGGGTTGCTGAATTGGCCCTTATCTTTCCTGTTTCTCTTCTTAGCTCCCGCACCTCTGCAGCCGAGAAGGAGATGGGAGGTAAGTGACAGGAGATAGCCTGGAGGTCCAGGCACGGCAGGCCTGGTGTTGTGGGGGAAGGACCCAGGTACCACAGCCTCAAAAAATGAGCTGGAGGAATAGCAACGTGGTTCCTGGCCCAGTCTTGCCCTCAGCAAAGACTCGGCCTCTGCTTGGGCACAGAGCAAGCAGGGCCCATGTCAGCGCTGGGGGCTCTCTGAGCTCCAAGCCAGAGCCTCTCTGCCTTCACCCACATGGGGAGCTCCTGGGGAGGCTGTAGGAGCTTGGTGGGGCATGGCCCATCTCCATCCTCTTCCAACCCAGGAGCAGAAAAAAGGGAGAAGCAAAACCGAGCCCATCAGGGATTTGGGGATCACCATGGTGGAGTCACCGGGGCGCACACCTATTTCTATGCCGATGAGGCCAAGTGTGACCAGCACATGGAGACTTTCCTCCGCTGTATTGATGCCTCAAGTGAGTGCTCCACGTGTCATGGACAGCCCCACTGTGCTGGGGACTGCAAGGATCTCTCAGTCCCACCACCACCATATCTCTCCTACCCAAGGGCTGATAGTCAGGTTGACTCTGTCCTTGTGGTTCTATCCAGGTGGCAGCTCAGAGGACGGCTTCTCTGCCATCAAGCTGACAGCACTGGCCAGACCCCAATTCCTGGTGAGTGCCAGAGCTGTGTCAGAATGTGGTGGGGCAGAGTCAGGGCCACAGATGATGCTTCTGCTGGGGCAGGTGCCAGGTGGCATCTCTAGTAATGGCAGTGAGGAGTGGGCACCAACAGCCTGTCCCCTGAGAGCCCAAGACCCCTGCAGACCCTGCCTCAGCTTTTGGGGAGACACAAAGAGCTTAGAACTTTAAAGTTGACATGAAGGGGTCTATACTGCCCTGCTCTGGGGTCAGCATCTTCCTCGGGCTGGGTGTGATCTTGCAAAGCCCTGCCAGGACAGGAGGCTCCAGCCTGGGTGTCTCACCTGGAGCCTTGTCCCCACAGGTGCGTTTCTCAGAGGTGCTGGTAAAGTGGCGGAGGTTCTTCTACCAAATGGCTGCAGAGGAGGGCCAGGCTGGGCGGGCAGTGCTGGACACAAAGCTGGAGGTGGAGAAGCTGCAGGTGAGGCAGGTGCAGCCTGTGGGAGGAGGCTGTGCTGCAGGGATGCACTGCTAGAGGTGCTGATGGATACAGAGGTGCCAGAGCAGCCCTGAGCTGTGACACCTCAAGCAGACACACCCCTGATGCTTCTTTTGGCGGCAGGAGGCACTGGCCAACCTTGGCATTGCAAGCAAGGCAGAGAGCCAGCAGTGGTTCACAGGCGAGAACCTGGGCACGAGCGGGTAAGCTGCCTGGGAGCTGGGGGTGCTGCAGGGCAGGGACACTGGGGGACTTTGTCCCTGTCCCTGGGGCAGCAGCAAGGGGAGGTCTCCAAAGGCCTGCTGTGGCTCAGCATAGCAATGGAACATAGGGGAAGTTTGGGTGGAGGTGACAAGACAGGACAGGGTGGCACATGTCATGTGTCCTTCCTGCTGGTGGGGGCTGGGAGTGCCTTTGCAAGACACCAGCAAGGACCTGGCTCTCTGCTCCCAGCACTGTGGACCTGCTGGACTGGAACAGCCTGTTTGACAGCCGCACCAAGCTCTCCAGGCCTCTGCTCATCCCCAACAGGAAGGTGGGTACCCACCTTTGCTACCAGAGTGGTCCCACAGAGGCTTTGTGGGAACAGGGCAAGGGTCTCATGCTCTTTCCAGTAGGTGCTGGTGTCTGCAAAGCTCAGCCATGCTGTGACCACAGTGTGCAACCACACTGGCAGGATGGGCACCCTGTTACGCCCTGCTGGCTGGTGGGGACTGGGATGGGGCAGCAGTCCTGGGGCTGGGTTCCCTCCAGGGGCGTTTGTGTCCCCCATGGGCAGAGCTGGGTGCTGGCGGGGTGCCACAAAGCCATTCTTGTTTCAGACTGGGCAGCTGGAGCCTCTGCTGTCACGCTTCAGCGAGCAGGAGGAGCTGCAGATGAAGAGGGTGCTGCAACGCATGGATGTCCTTGCAAGGGTGAGGGGGCCTTGGGGCTGGGGGACTCACAGAGGGGGACGCAAGGAACTTTGAACCCAGCCCGCATGTCCTTCACCCCCCAGAGAGCCATGGAGAAGGGCGTGAGGCTGATGGTAGACGCGGAGCAGAGCTACTTCCAGCCGGCCATCAGCCGCCTCACCGTGGAGACGCAGCGCCGCTTCAACGGGAGCCAGCCCATCATCTACAACACCTACCAGTGCTACCTGAAGGTGAGGCCAGCGTGTCCCAGGACACTGGGGCCGATGCAGGGAGACCTCATCTCCTGAAGCCATGGCAGAGCAATGGCACAGCTGCTGAGGCAATCAGGGCTGGCACTGGAGTAATAGCCCTGTGCCATCTTTTCCACTTGGTCACAGGAGGCTTACAACAACGTGACAGGGGACGTGGAGCTGTCGCGCCGGGAGGGCTGGCACTTCGGCACCAAGCTGGTGCGTGGCGCCTACATGGAGCAGGAGAGGGAGAGGGCGGCTCAGATGGGCTACGAGGATCCCATCAACCCAACCTATGAGAAGACCAACGAGATGTACCACAGGTAGGGGACAGCCCCAGCCACACTGCTGCCTGTTGCCCCAGTGGGAAGAGGCCTCACCAGAGGCCTGTCTTGCCTTACAGATGCCTGGAGTATGTCCTGGAGGAGATCAAGCGCAGCCGGAAAGCCAGTGTGATGGTGGCGTCTCACAATGAGGACACCGTGAAGTTCACCCTGCGCAGGTAGGTGCTGGTCAGGCAGCGTGGTGAGGCAGGGACAAGGGGTCTGGGGAATGTGGGGGCCCAGCAGAAATGCTGGAAGATGTGCTGTGGTTTGCCAGGTCTCCCCTGAGCCCACTTGGGGGGATCCTGGCTCCCACGTGGTGCTCAGGGCTTTAGATGGGGCTTGGAGCTGAGGTCCCATCACCAACCCAGAGGCTGCTGTAAAAAAACAAATCCCTCAAGCTCTACATCCCAGCATCCCTCTGGGACGTGGTCAGTGCCACACTGTCCTACTTGGAGATGATCCCCAGTCGTCTGGTGGGACACACTGCCCTAGTGAGCTCTGCTGTGTCTGCTCTCCCCCTATGCTGAGGCTTGTTTTGCAGGATGATGGAGCTGGGGATCCATCCCTCGGACAAGAAGGTGTGCTTTGGGCAGCTGCTAGGCATGTGTGACCAGATCACCTTCCCCCTGGGTGAGTGATGGGAGTGGGGGGGCTTGGCAGAGTGCTCCAGCTGCTCTGGGGTCAAGGAAGGAAGGAAGGAAGGGCTGTCATAGAGCACTGGCTGAGCACAGTGCCTTTCTGTGGGGAATGCTGTGACCCCTGGGTGGGGTTTGGGGAAGATGTAGATGAGGTTATAACTGAAGAGTCACATCTCTCTCCTGAGGTTCCATGAGCCTGTAGTGGCTGGGCAGGAACATTCCCACTTTGGAGATGGAGCAGAGATTGGGGTCTCAGGGTGGGGCAGAGACTGGTCCTGGCAGACAGAAACCCTCTCCTGTACCTCCTTGACTTGGGGCGTCCCTTGGCTCCATGGGAGGTGCACACCGAGTCCTGGGCTCTCTGCTAACAGGCTGGCACCAGCCTCTTGTGTAACTTTGTCCTCAGCCACCAGCCCAGGCAGCAGAGCAGCACTGCCAGGGGCATGGACAGAAGGACACACAAGGGTCCAGGTACCCAGCCCAGGTCAGGAACTGATCCCCCTGCCCACAGCAGTGTCCAGAACAGAGTCCCAAGGCCAGCAGAGCAGCAGGAGGCAAACTGGGCAGCTGTTCAGCACAGATGCTGCTCTGTCCTGGGGTTCTCTTGGAAGCAGGGCTTGGCCGCCCGTCTGCAGCCTCGTCCGGTCATGCTGGAAAAATGTGTTAACTTGATGTTTCTGGTTGAACGCTCCTTGAGCTGGCCCAGCCCCGGCTGCCGACATTCCCAGGGCTCCTGGTGACCTCGGCCCGCTCCCTCTGGCGCTTTCCCAAGCTCTCGGTGCTGAGCCGGGAGAGATGTACCGCTACCCCCCCCACCAGGCTCCGCCGCTGCCGGGATCCCCATCCCAGAGCCCAGCCACAGCCTCCTGCACAACCATCAGGGCATGGGAGGGCAGGCCGCTTTTTTTTCTTCCCTCCCCCCTTTTTTTATTTGCCTCCCTGTTTTTTCTTCCCCCACCCTGTTTTTTCCTGACCCCTTTTTCTTTGCCCTTTTTTCCCTTCTTCTCCCCATTTTTTCTCCCCATTCCTGTCCCTTTCCCCCCTCTCTTCCCCCTTGCCCCCTTTTTCCCCATTTCAAGTATCTTCTTCCTCTTTTCCCTTTTCACATTTTTTCACCTTTTTCCTCCTTTTTTTTTACCTTTTTTTTCCTTTTTGCACACTTTTTTTCTCTCTCGGCAATTCCCTGAGCCGCAGCCTCTCTCCCTCAGGCCAGGCGGGTTTCCCCGTGTACAAGTACGTGCCCTACGGGCCGGTGAACGAGGTGCTGCCTTACCTGTCCCGCCGGGCCCAGGAGAACAGGGGCTTCATGCAGCGGGCGAACCGCGAGCGGGACCTGCTCTGGAAAGAGGTCAAGAGGCGTCTCCTCACAGGAAACCTCTTCAGCCACTGACCCCAGCCTCAGCCCTGGGGCTCCTGTACCTTCGCCCTGAACCACTGTCACCATTCCCCATCCCAGTTCTGCTGCAGCTCCCCCAGCCCCTTTGCCCTGGGAGAGAAGTGTCCTTGTTGCTGTTGAACCACTCACACCTTCGGTGGCCTCTGCGATCGCCCTGCTGGCACTGCTGCTGCAGGGATGTCCCTCCGCCATCCCACGGCCTCTCGAGCTGTCCCTGGGGAGATGCTGGGGCTCTCCTGTCAATCTGCTCTGTGCCTTGATGAATGCTGTCCCAGTGTTTTTTCCCTGGCAGGATTGCACAGGGTGATTTATCCACTTGCCTTGTGCCCATGGGCTCAGGTCCAGGTGGGCTGGGTGACTTGGGGACAAGCTGGCCTCAGCCAGAAGCTCCTCCAGCCTCTGCCAGGGTTGGAGCTTAGCCTCCACCAGACCTTTGAAGCAGCAGGATCAGCCCCTGTTGCCTGTTCCAGACAGCTACCTGCCTGCTCACTGGCTTTGCACTGACCAGAGCTGGGCAGGTCCACGCTCTCCCCCATCCCACTGGGATAAGCTGCCTGGGGTTGTCCATCCTCAGGCACACATCCAATGGAGCAGGAGGGGTGAGGGGAGTGGGCTGGCCCCATCCCTGTACCATTCCTGCCCACAGTGCCTGGTTCTAATGATGGACCACAGCAGTGGGAGCACCAGGAGCTGGACCACAGCTCGTCTCTGCTGTACACTGGATTTGTAGAGAATGGAAATTATTAAATCACAACTGTTCCTGCTCCCGTCTCTCTCTCTCTGTTCTTGGGCAGCCACATGTGCCCAGGCACTGCCGTGGTCTCAAAGGGGGGTTAATGCTGCATGCTTGGCCTGAGACAGAGCCTGGAGAAAGGAGTGAGACCAAACTTCCTGGGACAGGGACTGGAGAAGCTGTGAGGCTTCCTGTGATGGGTTTGGGGGAGCTGGGAGCCCTGGGCCATCCCCGTACCTGCAGAAGAGGGGCTGGCAGCATGGGAGAGACTTGCTTTTGGGGGACATGCACTCTGCAGGCTTTCATGCCTCAAATTAGGGGCACTTTTTCCTGGGATCTGCAGGACCACAGACATCTCTGGGATTCCCTGCCTGGAGCTGTGGCAGTGTCTCCTTTTTTCCAGGGTCAGCCCCTTTACTTGGTGAGCCACCCACAACAAAGGAGTGATGTTTTGGCTTTCCAGAGCTGTTCATCTCCTGCCTTTCCTCTAGCTGAGACTCTTCTGCCTTAAAAAAATAAACCTGGAGGGGAGCAGGGAGCCTTGTCTGGAGCATGGGACCAGAACAGCACTGGTGCAGGCAGCAGATGGACTCCGGGAATTTAAAGGAAGATGGGAGATGTTCTAGGCCCTGGGCTGCCTTCCAGCCCATGCAGGGTGCTGTGACAGTGGCACAGAGTACCCTGGTGCCCCAGGGGCTGAGCTCTGATACTGCAGCTGCACCCAGGGCTGGCTGATGCAGGAGCACTGTGAGCTTCTGCAAAGACACACAGACATCTGTGTAGGAGGGCAGGAGAAACCTCTCTTGGCCCTCTTTTGTGCAGATAATCCCCTCCCCAGTCCTCTTCCTAGGACAGGACAGCTCAGCAGCCTGGGTCAGTGGTGTTCTGTGCGCATGTTCGCAGGGGCTGTGTGGGGCTGCAGGTGCTGCCTCCTGAACACCCAAGGCACAAAATGCCCTTGAAACCCCCAAATCCCCGGTTCCCCACAACCTTGAACAGAATGTTCTCAGCTGGAAGGGACCCACAAGGATCCAGCTCCTGGCCCTGCCAGATCCAGCGATCAGCCCAGCCCCTGTCCCTGCCCAGACCCCCAACAACCCCACCCTGTCCATCCCTGGCAGCGCTGTCCAAAGGCTCCTGGAGCTCTGGCAGCCTCAGGGCTGTGCCCATTCCCTGGGGAGCCTGGGCAGTGCCAGCACCCTCTGGGGGAAGAGCCTTTCTCTGATATCCCACCTAACTGTCCCCTGCCACAACTGTATCCTTGCTCAGCCAGAAAATAGCAACTGCTGCTTTTATTTCTGGGTGCACTGACCCAACCAACACTCCTATACCCCAGATGTTCCCCACCCTGCTCAGTTTTAGCTTTTGCTGCTGCTGTTTTCTGCTCATCCTGGAGGAAGAGGAGGCATGGAAAGGTGGTGTGTTTGTGTGTAGGACCCTGTGCTGCAGCAGCAGCGGGGAGTTGGAAGGGGAAGGAGCCACATCCTTGCAGAAATCATCCTGACAGCCTGGGCACAGTGAGGATGGTGACAAGTACCTCATGTTGTAGGTCCCACCAGGCCCTGCTGTGCAGTCTTGCCCACTGAAGCAGCCATGGGGATTTTTGAACCATTAACAAAACAGCATCTTTTTACTTAGTTTTGTGTTGGGAAGTATTATAGTGCTGGGGTTTTTTTCTTCTGGAGTGTTTTCCAAAACACAGAAAGACAGGAGACAGACATCTGGCAGGGTCTGAAATGGGAACTGCAAATAATGGTGTGATAGAAAGCATGGGTCAAGCTCTGCATGCACAACAGCCTGGCCGGGACCAGTGGGAGAGGAGGGAGAGGTGGGTGCTACCTGTGGGATGTGCAGTGCCCAGGCCCTGGCAGCACCAGCCACCCCAGAGCACTGTGAAACCTCCCCTTGCCTCTTCCCCACAGCATCCTCAGCTTCTCCAGCCTCCTATGCCAGCAGGCAGCATCTTCTGAGGGAACAGCTTATCTCCCTGGCTGCAGCCCAGTCCCTGCCCTGCCGTGGGTTACATGGGTAGAAACGGAGCAGTCGGGCTGCCAAAAGAAAGAGAAGTTATGTTTATGAAAGCCAAAGAAACATACAAAAGCTGACATATCTTCACACAAATCACCAGCACAGCAAAGGTGAGGCAGTGTGATCTTGCCCTGGCTCATTCTGACTGGGACAGCAGAGCACAAGGGCTGCCCAGCACAGTGCAGGGAGATGAAGCTGTGGAAAGAAGCCTGAGTAAGAATACAGCTCAAGGTGGGCACCACTGCCAGGGGAGGCACCACCACCAAACCCAGATTTCTGCCTAACTTTGGAGCTGACCTTCCCCATCCCACTTCCCTCAGCAGAAAGGGATGCTGAGCTCAGCCTGAGGCTGAGTCATCCCAAGGAAGCAATTTGTGCCTCTATGCTCTTCACATTCCTGCACCTGTGAGCAGGATGGGGCAGGGGGTACAGGGATATGGAGGCAGGGGGAGATGGGCATGGGATGCTACTCCCTGGTGCTACTGCCAAACACACGGAATGTGCCAGGGAAAATAGGAGGGGGGAGAGGGACTGCTACCCTATGGTCATATTCCCACTGGTAAGACCACCAGAGACCTTCCATTGGGAGTCACCTGTCTGAGCAGGAGAGAAGCTTTCATGCACATCAGTATTGCCAAACTGAAGATGGTGAGAACCCACCAAATGCCTTTGCTCTCTGCTTGGTGCAGGGATCCCACACTGCTCAGAACTCCCTGATCCTCTGCAGAAGGGTGCTTCCCAGCTCATGCCTACAGGGATGGAGGCTCCCCATCCACAGGAGATCCCCAGAGACGTGTGGTGCTCAGAGGCAGCTCTATGGGAGATGCACTGTCTGTACACCTTCCCCAGCTCTGTGCGAGCCATCAGCATTCAGGAGACACATGCAGCTGTCCAGCTGCATTTGCACTACCTTAAGGGAGATGATCAGGATGTCCCCATCCACATTTCCCCCATACTGCTATCAGGTGTTCTGGGAGCTCAAAGAACCTTGAGGCATCTCTTGCAAGTGACCATTAAGTTGAAAATCCAGCTGGCACAGGATGGTGGCCAAGAAAGCCCAGGTCCATCCAGTGCTGTTGCAGTGTCAGGCTGAGGAGGTTTATTGACTGCTCCACCCTGCTAGAGGTGTGGGACTCATGCAGGTGCCCAGGGTGTCCCCCCTGATTCCCAGCTGTATCCTCACAATGGGTAAACCAGTGGCTGCTCTGAAGCCTTTCTGTCTCTGTACAGGGTCCTTGGCTCTGCTGCTGCAGGCACCATTTGGCTCCCATGGGTCCTGCATGGCTCCCAACAGACTGTCCAGCCTGCCAGACACTTGGACATGCCAGATCACTGGCATCTGGCACCTCTTGGACATGCAGGACAGCTGGACACTGGGGTTGTCACACACCTGGGGCTACCAGACCTTTGGGGAAGCCAGATCCTGGGGCTGTCTCCAGCATCTGGACTTGCTGGATCCCTGGGTCAGGCAGATACTGGGGCTTTCGGGCTCCTGAAGGCTGTCAGACTGCCAGGACAGACTGACCCTCAGGTCTTTGAGCACCCAGGACTGTGGGACCCCTGGAGCTACTGGAACCATAGGGTCAGATAGATCTCAGGGCTGTTGTGCATCTCGGGCTGCCAGATTCCAGATACAGCCACAGCCTGGGACTGCCAGACCCCCGGGAGACGGACACTCGAAACCGGGAGATCTGGGACACCCACGGCTGTCGAAGACCTGGAGCTGCTGGATCCCGGGAGACCCAGACTCGGGGGACCATCACACTGCTGGGGACTCCCGGGGCTCTGGGGCTTCCGAACGGCCGCGACAGCCGATCCCCGGTGCTACCGGTTCGCGGGCCATCCACACCCCGAGCCGCTGGACTCCCAGGACTCCCAGGGCTCCCGGGAGCTGCAGGACCCCCGGGCTGCGCTGGAAGCCAGGACTCCGCATCCTCCCATTCCCCCTCGGGGACCCACCCCCATTTCGGCGGCGCTGCCCACCCGGTGGAGCCTCTCGGGGCCGTCGGGGCGGCGCTGCCCGGGGCCGGGGCGGCGGCGGCCCCCGGAGCCTGGCCCGCCGTCAGGGGAACCAATGCGGAATTTCCTGGCTGGCGGCGGAGCCCCTCCCGCCGCTGCAGAGAGGGGCGCGGGGGAGGCGGCGGCGAAGCGATCGCAGCGCGGCTTCCGCCCGCCGAGCGGCAGCGGGGACCGGCGGGGACCGGGGCGGGCGGGGACCGCGAGCGGCGGAGCCGGTTCAGAGATCGGCCCGCGGGCTGCGGCCGCCCCGCCGCGCCCGGGCCGGGGCCGCGCTGCTGCCGCTGCTGCTGCTGTCGGTGCTGAGCCGCGGAGCCGCGCAGGAGCTGAGCCCCCGCGGCAGGAACGTCTGCAGGGCCGCCGGGTAGGAGCGGGGCCGGGCAGGTGTGCGGGGCGGGACGGGACCCCCAGCGCCGTGCCGGGGCCGGGGCCACGGGACGGGACGGGACGGGCTCGCCGGTCCATCCCCCATCCCGGGCAGCCGCGGCGCTGGGCGCCTTCCAAGACAAAGTCCGTCCTGTGCGCGGCTGAGGCGGGGGGAGCCGGCGGCGGGGAGAGCGTGAGGAGCTGAGCCCGAGCGGGGCCAGGGACGTGGGGGCTGGTCCTGATCCCCGGGGGGCTGCGAGGAACCGGTCCTGGATACCTCCGGAGCCAGTCCTGGATGCCCGGGGCCGGTTCTGTTGTAAGGAGCTGGGTTTGGGTGCCTCTGGGGATGGAGTCGTGAGACGGCGGAGGGCAATCCTGCATTCCTGGGGCAGGATTTGCGCTGGGGAGCCGGTCCTGGGTGTCTCCGGGGATCGGGTTGCACTGCTGACCCTGGGGTGGTGGGATACAGGATGCTCTGGGCATCATGGTGAAGCTGCCCCAGGCTGGTGGGGATTGTGGAGTTGGCAGCCCCAGGACTCTCGTGTTTGGCTTCTGAAAGTGGGTGCTGGCACTGTCTATATGTCCCGGGGATCGTATCCTGCCTGCCTGGCTGGGGCAGGGTCTCAGGAGATAGCACTGACTTATCCTAGCTCCCAGTGGCCTCCGTGTCCCACGGGTCCCTTTGCAGAGCATCATCTCAGCCGAGCTCCTCTGCAGCACTCAGGCTCGGTCTGCCCTGGCTCCTGGGCCAGGCTGGCCCCAGCAAGAGGGGAGAGAGCCCACAGCCGCTGCCTCCCGCCTGGGGGAGCTGGATCCCCTGCGCTTGATGGGGGGCCCAGGCCATAAATGCACCTTTACATCTCGCCTGTGAGGTCAGACGAGTCCACAAGGAAAACATGTGCTTCGAGCGAGAGGGGCCGCATAATGGCTCCATTCAGCAGGGCCACAGGGCGCTGGTGCCCCCTCCTCAAATTACAGCCGGAGTTTCCTAAGGAGGCATTTCAGAACCAGCCAGAGCGGCGCAGCTCCCGGCGGTGCTGTTCCTTGACAGCAGGGAGCCGTCCCTCCCCGGCTGCCTCATCTGCACAGCAAAGCTGCCACTGCATCTTGGGGTGGCAGAGGGAACTTTAGTGTCCCCACCCTGTTTCTTGTGTGCTGCCCCATGTGCTGGGGGTGAGGTGCCTGGCTTCTCCCCCATGCAGAAGGACCCCCTCATCCCCACTGGATGAAAGTGGGGAAGGTGCTGCACCAGCACCACAGGGCTCAGACTCCCTCACTGTGCCACCCGTGGGTGCTATGGGCTATGAAAGAGGCACTGGCTGTTGAGTGGGACAGGTTGGTTGTGGCCGTCCTCCGGCAGGATGGGGCCTGCAGGCAGCCTAGGGGCTGGGGACAGTGGGGCAGAGACAGTCCCTAGGAAGTTCAGATGAGGTTTGCATCATTTTCTATCCCTCACCCTTCTGCAAACCCTTCTTCCCTCTCCACCCACTAACTCGGCGCCCACCCCCATCATTGCTGTGTACAGTGGACATGGAGGACCCTCCATATGTTACCATCCAAACCCACCCGAGTGGCCCCAAGGCCCTGGTGCTGCAGTTCCTGGGGCCAGGGGCAGTGGGACTGGAGGTGGCTTTGGGACGAGGTCCCAATGCCCTCCACCCAAAGCTGTTGGAGCTTGTTGGACCCTTACCTCTGCAAAGCCCATCCAGACATCCTGTGGAGATGCCGCCACAGGTTTCAGAGGGCTCAGGATTGTGTGACTGCTTTTGACCTGGCTCCCAAGCAGAAATTCAAGGAATAATTTAGAGCAGAAGAAAAGGGCATTTTGGGGCTCTTTGGGGTTTTGTGTTCTAAATTCAACTTGTCCTTAAATTTGAAGTTCTTTTATAACTGGTTTCCTGTTGGTATGGGCAAAGGTGCCAGTGGTGACAGCCTGGGCACTGCTTTGACCAGTGCTCTCTTGCTAACACTCTCATTTCCTTTAGTCTTTAATTTTTATTTCTCGGTCTGAAGTATTTCTATTTATACCCATGATCCTATTCCTGCCTGCTCTGGGGATAGCTGTCTGTCTGTCTGCACCTTGAGGCTGAGGTGAGGGAGCTGCAGCTGGCATCAGCTGGGGAGTGCCAGTGCCTGGGACCCAGTTGTCCCAGGAACAGTGTGTGCCAGCTGGGTGGCACCAAGTGATGGGTGACGGAGGAAGATGAGCACTGGGGTGATGCTTGGAAGGAGGAGCAGAGCAGGGATGGAGAAGCACTGGGGATGGGGAGGGTGCCAGTGTTCTCTGAGCCCCAGGAGTATGCTGGGTGTCCACAGGGCTCCTTTGTAGCTCTGCCCACTGGGTTGGGCTGGGTGCTCTCACATGGGACCCATGCAGCAGCTCCCAGCTGAGTCCCAGAGTCTTGTTTCTGCTTTCAGGGATGTGAGCCTCCTCCTCATTATTCAGGGCAGGCTGTGCTGCTCTGAGGAGCCACCCCTCCTGCCTCAGAGGCCTCTCTGTAGCCATTGGCAAAGTGATTTCCAGGAGCAGTGTAGGATACTAATCCACATGGAAAATATTCTACCTCTGTGAAAAATCTGGCATCATTAGCTGAGATCCCAGTGATGCTCAGCATGAGCAGGATGTGGCTGTTGGCCAGGGGCAAGGCTGGCATGGAGGACTTGTCCCTGCAGGTGACAGCTCCAGCTCTGCACACAGCCCACTCCTTTTCCTCCACATCAGCTGAGGTCTCAAGCCCTGGCCACAGCTCAGAGGCAGCTTTTCATTGTTTTTTTCCTAGCATTTGTAGTGCTTTGAAGGAAAGAAAGTATTTGCAGAGTGGATGTTTGCCGTGCCATGTCCGCGTGGGTCAGAAGTGAGCTTTAAACACATCTCTCAGTTATCCTTTTCCAGTGGTCAGGGGGCACATGGAGCAAGTCCTTTGTCAAGGAGCTGAGGCCATGAAAGACCTTTTAGTCCCACACTCTGATGACCTGCAGCCAGCACTGACCCTCTGTGGGCTGGCTGTGCTGGGACCAATCCATGTACCCCACTGGAGCAATGGTTTTCCAGTGTCACATCTCTGCTTGCCACAGGACCAAGCTTATTTGTTGTCGAAGCTGCTGATAAATGAGATGGGTGCTGAGCAGGGTGTGGGAGGCCATCAGCAGGCACGGGGAAGGAGAGATTCGCTATCAGGGAACAGATAAGCCCAAATCCTGTGAGGCAGTGGCTGGCTCCCAGCTGGGGGTGGATGTGGTGCCACTCATCTCCTCCAGTTCATGGCAGAAGTTTTTCTCTCCTGCCACCACTTCCCAGTAACTCCCAGCTCCCCACCATCAGGTCATCACAAAGGATATTTTTTGGCATATTTCAGGCGATGCCCATTTTGGTGGCCAGGCTGGGCTGTTGGAAGCAGGTTTCCCAGGTGGAAGGGTTTCCTCTTGCAAACCGGTGATGGTTTCATTCTAAAAACCAAACCACCAAACTGAATTTCTAAAGGGTGGACTGGTGAAAGCAACCCCAGGTGCAGCAGTGAGGCTTTGGCCATGCCATGGGAGGGCAAGAGCCCCGTGGGCCCTTCTCCACCTCTGCCTGAGTATCCCAGCACAGCTGGCAAAGCTTTTCGGGGGGCACAGCCTGAAGGCTCTTGCAGAGAAGGACCTTGACTCCAGCCTGCCCAGTCCTCAGGAGGTGATTTGGTGGTTGGCCCCCCTTTGCCATTAACCCCATGCATTAACCCCTCGCATGCTCGGCGGGAGCAGAGCCCCCCCTGAGCTCCAGGGTCCCTGTGGGGGGTGTTTGTGCTGCTGCCATCGCAGCATCTTGCGGCTGCTTCCACAGGCTGCGGAGATGGAGCTATTTTGGGCTCCGGCTGCAAGGCATTTTTTCCAGGCCTTGAATCATTTTTGTGGTTCTTTTCTGCCTCCTTTCCAACTTTTCACTGTCCGCCGCGACAAGGGGGACGCGGTGCTCCGGCGGGGCCGGGCGGGAGCTGCGGCCCCAGGACCCCGCTCCGCTGGCAGCTCCCGCCCGGCCCCAGGATGAGGCGGTCTGGCAGCCAGACGTGGTCCTGTGACTGCGCTGCGTTTCGAGCGAATATGTCCTCGCTGTCTCCTCCTCTTCTGCATTTGTTACATATAAAGAGGAAAAGGGGAAAAAAAAAAAAAGAAAAAGAAAAAGCCAGATGCATTCCAGGCTGTACCGCCAGACCAGCCCGGGTGAAGTTTTCCTTGACTGCAGCATCCGTCCGGGCTGTTTGCGACCCTCCAGCATTGCTCCCTTGCCTGTGGGACCAGGCGGTGTGGGTCACCCCAAGGATGAGTGGGTGGCTCCAGGGATGCGCAGGGATTTCTGTGGGGTTATGGGGAGTATACTCCCTACCCCCAACTGCAGCATCTTGAGCCCCAAACATTTGCCTGGGGGGGTTCTTTGACAAAGTGTGGGTGAGATGTTCCCACATGTCCTTCCCAGCAGAGAGCTGAGCATCCCTGGCTGAGCCTCTGAGTGGGTCTGAGCCCCCATCCTGGTCAAGCTTGTACCAAAAATGTCCTGCCTGATGATTCTGTGCCTGGTAGTCCCTGGACGTGGTGGCACTCAAGGACTCTCAAGAGCTCAGGAACACATTCCAGCTGCCTGCAGTTGGCCTCCCCCTGCTTCTACATAGGGACATTCCCTGGGAGCTGGCTGTGTTCCAGCTATTCCAGCCAGGTGGTTCCAACTTGTCTTTGGGGTTCCATCCCCAGGCCACAAAGCACCCAGCCTGCAATTCAAGTCATGTTTTTTTTTTTATTGTGGAGGTTGCAAACATGACTTTTGCTTTTTCATTACTCCTTAGTAATGGGAAAAACTGGTCCTATTCTTACTCCTGGCATCACCTTAATGGCTGGTGGGGCACCCATGGGATCCCCCAGCAGATCCATTAACTCTCTGTGTGCTGGAGGAGGAGCCGAGAGCTCTCCTTCCCCTTTGGAGGTGCAGAAACTCCCAGCAGGATCTCTCACTGTCATGGCTTCAGTGCTCCTGGTGGGTTTTTGGAAAGGACCAGGACTTTCTGAGGATTGTAACTATTTGTGATTCTTTTTTTTATCCCTGCAGCTCCTCGGTTCTCATGTGCTGCCTGGGATGGAGGCAACAAGGGAGCGAGTGTATAATAGGTAAACACCAGCATTTTGCTTCATTGGGCTGTGCCCATCATTCACTGAGCCCTCCTGGCCTCAGCACCACTGTCAGGGGCCGTCTTGATCTGTCCTGTGGCTGAGACCCCCTGTCCTGGGACCTGCAGCCAGCTCTTGTCTCCCTGCAGTGCCCCGGGCCAGCACCGTGCGGATGGAATGGGTGCTCAGCCCCAGTGCCAGGGGTCACAGAGCTGTGGGGGTTTCTTTCCTTACCAGCCAGCGCTGGGTCTGAGGACTTGGGGGTGCTGCTAGGGGTCCTAAGGGACAGTGAAGTGTCCCCCAGGGTGAAGGTGCAGCTGCAGGGATGGGACTGAGATTTCCCACAGATGCTGCAGCAGCATGGGGACCTGAACCAGAGCCAGCAGTGAAGCTGAAGCAGCCCAGATCAGGCACGTGGTCTCTCATGGCCTCGCTGGGAAGAGGCTGCTGGGGTTGCCAAAGACCACTGAGCTTGGGCTGGGGCCATAAAAGGTGTCATAGCTCTTTACTGGGGGCCACAGCGAGCCCAGCATGGATGCTCAGCATGAAACCTTGGGAGCATCGTTCCCTGCATTGCCACCACAATGGAGACAGCTGCTTTGGAGCTCCCTCACAGTCTCAGCTGGCCACAGGGCTCACCACACCCCAGGAGAACTGGAGGTGGCACTTTGCAGCTGGGACCAAAACCCACATAACCAACTAACCCATTGTGCATGAGGCCTGTAACCACTCGCTGCATGCATTGGGAATGGGATGTGGCGTGTTTGGAAGGGAGAAGGACAGGATCTGGCAGGACAGTGGGGGGAGGATGGTCCCACAGCGAGCTGTTCCCATCTCCTGCCCCCAAACCTGCTCTAACCTTTAGACTCACTGCTCCTAACCTGTGTAATCTGTCTATTTTAGGGGTTTCTATAATATCCATCACCGTAGGTCTAACAACTCCCAGGTAAGGTGGCTGGGATGGGTGGTTGTCTCTCCCTGTCCCAGTGCCTCAGGAAGCTTGTCCAGGGCAGTGTGGGACCTGCGAGTGCTGCCTGCACCACATCCCGTGCTTGCCTGGCTCCAGGCATCAGTCTCAGCATGAGGTCCCCTCAGCAGGGGAGGGGCTGGTGGCCTTTGGGGGCAGGTGGCCACATGGGAGAGGCAGTGCTGGGATGGCAGTGCCCACAACCCCTCTACTCTGTGTCCCCTTCTCCCCTCTAGCAATGCGGAGCTGGGCAAGGGACAACACCGTTGGGTGCAGCCTCTGGCAGGGACATGGCTTGGCTGGGTGGCAGGAGGCTGGTGGCCAGGATGGGTGGCATCCTCTCTGGGTGGCAGAGATGGAGCAGAGCTGGGTGACAGGAGGCTGGTGGAATTTTTCTGGAAAGGGGCCCATCCAGCCCAGTCAGGTGCTTGCCAGGATGGTCACAGTGCTGCAGCTCAGCAGCACTCAGAGGGTCACTGCACAGCCCTTTTTCTGCTCTGGGGGGGTCTGGGGGGCTTTAGGGAGCAAGCACTGGTACTCATGCCTGCTGTCTGTCCGTCTGTCCAGCTGTGTGCGAGGGGAACTTCACCTGCAAGGAGAACGAGGTATGCGTCAGGCCCGGCGAGTGCCGCTGCCGCCACGGCTACTTCGGTGCCAACTGCGACACCAGTGAGTACTGGAGGGTGCCTTTGTGTCCTCAGGGGGTTCACTGGGATGGACCCGGCTCATCCTGGGGTGACTTTCCAGAGCAGATAGTCAGGGAATGCTCTAGCTCTGCCCTTGCCTGTCCCACGGCTCTGTTTCCCAGGGCATTGTCCCCTTGCTGGGGTCTCCTCTTAGATCCGGTGCACAGAGGGGAGGAGAGGGAGGGCTGTGGTCAAGAGGTGCTGTTGGGACTGGGGGTCTCCATTGGTGCCTGGCACGGAGTTGTCCCCGTGGGCAGTGCTGAGGCCGATGGCTCTCCCCACAGAGTGTCCCCGGCAGTTCTGGGGTCCCGACTGCAAGGAAATGTGCACCTGCCATCCCAACGGGCAGTGCGAGGATGTGACGGGCCAGTGCACCTGCAACCTCAACCGCTGGGGCCCCAAGTGCGAGAACATCTGCCTCTGCAAGCATGGCAAGTGCGACCAGAAGACGGGCAAATGCACCTGTGAGCCCAACTGGTGGGGCCCACAGTGCTCCAGCTCCTGCTACTGCAGCCACAACTCCCAGTGTGACCAGCAGACAGGCAACTGCCTGTGCCAGCCCGGCTGGTGGGGCCGTGGCTGCAACAACCAGTGCTCCTGCAACAACTCGCCCTGCGAGCAGTTCACGGGGCGCTGCCAGTGCCGGGAGAGGACCTTCGGGCCTCGCTGCGACCGCTACTGCCAGTGCTACAAGGGCAAGTGCAACCAGGTGGACGGGACCTGCACCTGCGAGCCGGGCTACCGGGGCAAGTACTGCCGCGAGCCGTGCCCGGCCGGCTTCTACGGCCAGGGCTGCAGGAGGCGGTGAGTGGCCATCCGTGCTGGCTCTGATCTGGCACCAGTGGGAGGTGGCAGCAGGAGGATTTGGGCTGTGCTGGGTGATGGATTCCCCTCGTTGCAGGTGTGGGCAGTGCAAGAGCCTGCAGCCGTGCACCGTGGCCGATGGGCGCTGCCTGACGTGTGAGGCGGGCTGGAATGGCACCAAGTGCGACCAGCCCTGCTCGCCCGGCTTCTACGGAGAGGGCTGTGAGAAGCTCTGTCCCCCCTGCAAGGATGGCCACACCTGCAATCACATCAATGGCAAATGCTCCCACTGCAACCCGGGCTGGATCGGAGACCGGTGAGTGCGGCTGGGTGCAGCATTGGGTTCTGGGAGAGCAGTGCCTGGCTTCCCTGATTCTCCCAGGGAACAGGGTCACTGAAGGGTTTTGCAGCCCTGGAACTGATCCTGGGCACAAGAGTTTGCAGAAGAGCATCCCAGCTTGAGAGCTGAGACCCACTGACCCATCCTGGGTCCGAGGGGCGTAGGCAGGGGTCTCGCAGGCTCCCTCCAGTTCCGTGGCCATGTCAGTGGGCTCGGTCCATCCCTGTACCCCTCTCCTGGCTTCAGACACCACATGCCACCAGGGTGATATACAGCCCCATCTCCATGCATGTGGAGGGATGCTGGAGGTCCCCGAGTGCCATGGGTGCTCCAGCCACTTGCCCTCATCCCTGCCAGGTGTGAAACCAAGTGCCGGAACGGGACATACGGGGAGAACTGCGCCTTCGTCTGCAGCGACTGCGTCAATGGCCAGTGCCACTTCGAGACTGGGCAGTGCCTCTGCCACCCCGGCTCCCATGGCACATAGTAAGTGAGGCACTGGGGACCATGCCTGGGGGCACCTCATGGCACAGGTGATGCTCAGGCACCTCCTGCCCCCTTGTGTCCTATGCTGTTGCCAGCTGAGAGGTTTCCTGCAGTGGAAGCATGCTTGGGCAATAGTTTGGATGATTTGGTGAGCAGAGGGGGAAGGACAAGCTCACAGAGCAGCAAGGGCTGTTACACTTTAGAAAAGGCCTGTTTGGCAAAAACAAATCAAAGAAAAGTGGTGGTTTGTTGGAGGTTTTTAAGTCCAGGGTGGAATTTCTTTCCAAAAACAGAGAGAAAACCACATCGCAGAATAATAAACAGCCTCACAGGCATGGCATTCCTGGGGGGCTCCCACTTAAAGCTCTGCCTGTGGCTGGGGCCTTCCCCAAGCCTTCTCCTTCCCCCACTCCAGGGGCATAAGGGCCATCGAGGGTCTACTCACATCCCCAGGTTGTTTTTCCCAGTGTGGGACTGAAGTGTTGTTTGAAAAGATGAAGAAAGCATTTTCCACCCAGCTGGGACATGCAGACAGCCCTCCCAGGTCCTGCTGCATGGTGCTCAGGTTTTCCCAGCAATTAACAGAGGGTGACAGCAAGGACGGGGATTTGGAGCTGGCATCTTGCCCATGCTGGCATTTCACTCAGAGCATAAAAACATTTGCATTTTGGGGGGTGGTGTTGTGGGACTCTGCCAACTACCTGTGGTGCTGGAACAGTTGCTGGACACTGGCACCAGTTTAGGATGCCCAGCCTGGGCCTCATGGCCACCTTTGGTAGCAAAGGCAGAGGTGAGAGGGTCTCAGGGGGTGTGGTGATGCTTTCGGCGCAGTGCCAGAGGGCAGAGTGTGGATTAACCTGTTCTGAGACCCTGGCACAGCACTGGGAAGGTGGGGATGGGGGATACTCAGGATGCAGCCTTGGTGCTGTAACCTTGAGCTGAGCTGTGGTGGTGCACTCAGGCAGGCTCAGGAACGTTCTGGGTGCTCAGGCAAATCCCTGTGACTATATCCAAGCCAGTGTTTTTGTCAGCAGCGTACAATTTTGCTAAAAAGAGGATTACTGCAAGGAAGGCACAAGCAACATCCTTGTCATACAGCATGTCCTCTCAGCTCTGTGTCAGGAGGAGGCTAAAGGAGCAGCTGCTAAAATATTTATGTGTGCACAAAGTGCTTTATTTTCTCTGTCTTTCCCAGAAGTGTCAGGACTCTCCTCCTGTGCTCTCCCAAAATCTCAGCCTGGGACAGAACTGTGGGGCCGAGTGGTGGGGTGAGAGGTTTGGCCTTGCTGGGGCACTGTCCCTGCTCCTGTTCTGCTGCTTTATCTGCCCCGTGCAGCACAGCAGGCGCAGAAGTTCAGCACCCATCCTGGCAGGCATATGATAGGCACACAACTGGCACATGACAGGCACATGGCAGGCACGAGGCTTGGCCAAGGTGACACTTTGAAAGTTGTTGGAGTGTGAAATGGGCTGAGCCGCCTCAGGGCACGGTGCCCAGGGCTGGGGGCAGCTGTGTCCCCAGGGGAGTGGGTTTGGGCTGGGGCCCACTGGCTCCTTCCAGCTGCAGCCACTCCAGCTGGGATGCAGCTGGCAGAGGGTTTGGTGCCCAGCAACACTGCCAACATCTCCCAGCTCCAGCTGGGTCCTGCTCTGCGGTGCCTGGCCCATGGCTGGGGAGGCAGGTTGGGTTGGATCTGCTGACACCATGTTTTCCAGGCTCAAGCCCTTGAGACTTGTGGATTGGTGCCCATTTTTGCGTGTCGCTATCATCTGTGTGACACCATCAGGAAGTCATTTTACCAGCAGTGGAGATTTGGCACCAGGCATAACCAAACTGGAAGGGTCTTAGGGCTGCTCTGTTGTTTTCCGTTCTTGGAGGCAAAAAAAACCCTCAATCTGGGCACTTTCCCAGCTTTTGGCCACTGTGGCTTTGCCTGGCTTGGTGGGGGATGGGGCTTGGGGTGCCGTGGCCACATCACCACTGAACTGAGCAGGAATCCCTGTGTGTGACGCCAGGGTATCTTTAGATGTGACTGCTGGGTTGATGACCTTTCCTAATTCCTGTGTCTAATGGCGAAGTGACATGCAGAGAGCAGTAAGAGTGTCTGAGATCCAGCTGGGCCAAATCCCTTGAGCCATGGGCAAAGCCACTGCGTGGGTGATGGGCTCCCGATCCCTGTGGGTTAAGGATTCCCCCCAGGGTGCGGAGGAGCTGTGTCGCAGCAAGCTGGAGGAGTGCTCCCTGGAACATGGAGGGTTTGGGAGAAGGTGGCAGCCAAGTGGCTCCCGCTGCTGTGCCTGGGGTGGGGGATGCACTACTCTCATCCAGCCCTTCCCTCCAGCTGTAACCTGACTTGCCCTCCTGGACGCTACGGAGCCAACTGCGCCGAAGTCTGCGGCTGCCACGACGGCGCCTGCGACCCGCTGACGGGCGCCTGCCACATGGGTGAGTGCTGGGCACCGGGCTGGGCTCTGCCACGGGACTGGCCCTGCGCTGAGCCACGGGTCTGCCTTGCAGAGGCCAACCAGAGGATGGGGGTGATCGGGGCAGGGGTCCTCCTGGCGCTGCTGCTCATCCTCCTGCTCTCCCTGCTCTGCTGCTGCTGCGTCTGCCGCAAGAAGGACGAAGCCGGCGGGTGAGTGCAAGGGGCCAGGAGGGATCTCACCAGGCTGGGAATGCGGAAGACCAGTGGATTCTGGGGTTGACAGGGGGATGCAGAGACCATGCTGGGACAGCGGTTGTGCAGGGAAACTGAGGCAGAACCATGCTGCTCACATGACACCATGTGGGTACAAGGGTCTGAGCAGTCCTGCTGCATCATCAGGGCTGATGGAGGTACTCAGGATGAGCCCTTCCAGGGGAACACCTTCCTGCTCTGACTTTGTTTCTCTCTTGTGGGCCATCATTTCACGGAGACCTGCCAAGTCCCCTCCAGAAGCTAGGGTCTGGAGCTGATCTGCAAAGGGGGCCCTGAAATACAGCAAGGGCTACACAACACGGCCAAAACCCTCAGAACAAACCCCTGGGCAAAGGGATGAGGCCTGGAGGACAGGGGGGTGCTGACTGTCTCACATGGGGATGGATGGTCAGAGCTGGGAGGGTGGGCTCCTGCAGCAAGGTCAGGATGCTGACAGCGTTTTAGAAGCACCAGGTTAACATCCTACCATAATAATAGGAGTGAGGACAGACCGGAGGCAGGGGGAAAGGTTTGTGCTGCTCAGCAAGGGATGAGAGGGCTGTTGGAGCTCCTCCAGATGTAGAGAAAACCCTCTCATGCCACCAGCCACTGCACAGGAATTTTCGAGAAGCTTCCCCTTGCAGCCCTGCAAGCTGAATCCCAGGCAGGCACAGCTGGCTTGGAGAGCCTGCGGGCTGCAGGTAATAATCCTGCAGATAAAGCACAAACCCATCAGGTGAGGAATGGCCCAGGGAGAGGGGGAATGGCTCCAGACAGTTTCCTCTCTCCCAGTGTGCCCAGACCACAGTGTCCCCAGACTGCTGGGTGACCCGGCCAGCTGTCCCAGCATGGTCCCTTGCAGGGGATGGTAGGCATGGCACACGTACCCTTGAGTCAACACACAAAGACACTCACTCCCATGGCTGCGGAAAATTGCTTGAAAACGTGGCCCCAGGAGGCTCCAAAACCATAGAGCAAATAAAGAGAAGCCACATGTTTGGCTTTGGGTTGGTATGATTTTTTTTTTTTTAATTCTTGACCAGACATTGTGGGTATTTTTGGGCTGCATTGCCAATGGTTGGATCCAACCTTCCCACCATTCCCTGGCACTGCTCTACATCCTGGTGTGGTGCAAGCTGGTTCCTGGGGCTGGCAGCAGCCTCTGTGGGTCCTCAAATCCTTCAGCCTGGGCATGCCACTGCTTTTCATCCACCCCATTATCATTCCCAAACCCCTTTACACTTGCAGCATCCCTGAGCTGCTGCCTCTCTCTGTTGCCCATGAAGACTGTCCCCACCAGAGGAGGGGAGCAGTGCCTCTGACAGTGCCATTACCTTTACTGCAGCTCCAGCCAGGACCCAGCAGCAGCCAAGAAGCCTCCAAGACGTTTGTGTGGGCGCTTCAGCCGGATTGGGATGAAGCTCCCACGCATCCCCCTGCGCCGCCAGAAGCTGCCCAAGGTCATGGGTAAGGCACAGGGGTTTGGGGAAGGTGCAGAAAGCCAGGTTTTACTCCTGTCAGGGCAGCACGTGTGGCTCAGAGCACCCTCTGCAGCCCCAAAGCAGGGCGGTGAGCATGGCAGAGCAGTGACAGGAACACGCGGATCACTGGGAGCATTTCAATGGTTGGTGTGAGCTGCCTGGCTCACAGCAGCTCAGCCCTTTCTGTCTGCAGCTTCTGGATCTCCAGGCACATTTTGCTTTGTGAGGATGCAGAGGCTGTACCTGGTTCTGGAGCTCTGCTGAGTAGTTTTGGGTTTATTCTCCTGAGGTTCCCCTGAAAAGGAATGGTCCCTGCCACTCAGCAAGATGCCTTGTTAGTGCTTTTGATCCTGAAGTAACCCCAGGAGCCAGAGCATCTGGGCAGATGCCCTCTCTCCTGCCATGTGCAGCAGAGTTGAGGATGGAGGGGCAGAGATTTGGGTTAAGCTTCACACTCTGCCCAGGTGCAGAACTGCCTTGTAGGGAGCCGCTCGTACCTGGCAAAGCCCCTGACCTGGCACTGTCAGGGCTGCTGGGGACCCCCTGCATCCCAGCAGCTGGGGAATGCTGTCCCCTGCACTCTCCGAACTCTCCTTGCAACTCTTCCAGCATGGGGAGCTAGGGATCAACCCCATTAACTAAACTGTGTGCGAGGGCAGCGATCCCCCCCTGTGCTGGGATGCGTTTCAACCCCACTCCCTTCCTGAGCCCAGCACCTCCCTGGCCATGCCGTGCTGGTGGAACCCCCAGAGCAGCCACATCCTGGCACTGATGGTTCAGTGGCTCAGCCTGAGGCTAAATCTCTCATCCCAGGCAGCACACAGAGGTGACCCCCATCCCTGCACACCATGCACTGCCTTCAGCATCCAAGCTGGAGGGATAGCCCCTCACCACGTGGGGCACAGCAAAGCCCTACCTGGAGCAGGGTGTGCCAGGGCCCAACATTCCTGCTGCAAGGATAACAGAGGATCATACAGGCCGTGTTTGTGCAAGGGGCCAGGGAAGGGCTTGGGGAGGACAGAGGGTGCCTGTGTGCAGTGAGGGCAAGGGGGGCTGCCTGCAGGCAGCTGGCAGCAGTCCAGCTGCTCTGTGTACACAGGGCAGCAGCAGCAGGGAAAGGCTGAGGGTGCTCAGGACGGTCTCAGGTCCCAGCAGGGCTGAGGCTGTTCCTGGAGTCTGTCACGGAGCTGAGAGCTGGCATCTCCATGGAGGGAAAGGCTTTGGTCAGGGCTTGCCTTGTGTTATCTGGGACAGTGGAGTCCGTGTGGGCTCCAGCAGCTCCCAGTCCCACTGACACGTAGTCTGGCAGTGACTCCAGCCCCCACAGGGCCTGGGGGCCCCAGGGTGACAGTGCCCTGTTGGGTTGCCTATCGTGGCTGCCTCTCTGATGCCCAGTGACCAGGGTGCCACGTCATGACCCCACCTGGTGCTGTGGAAGCCACAACAGCCAGTATCCACCTGAGGAGGCCATTTGTTCCCCACACTGGTCCTGCCCCAGGGTTGCTGAAGTGCCCCATCCCAAGGGTCAGGTCAGTGCTGGAGGTGCCCAGGACCTTGTGGGGATGTCGCAGTGAAACTGGTGCTGGCTGATGCCCGGGTAGTGGTCACTCTGGATCTGCCCACAGTCCTGACCATGTGTTTGCTGACACCAGGTGGGTTGTCTTTTCTGGGCTCAAACACCAGTGAGCACAAGCCTACTCATGGTAGAAGATTCCCAGGTGGGACTGCAGGTGTTGAAGCTCTGCTGAAGCTCATCGGGTGCCTGGAGCCTCAGGCTCCTCCCTCAAAAGCTGCTCCCCAGCCTTGGCACCAGTTTTGGATCCACAGCATCTCCCCAGGGGTTGCACCTGAGCTGGCAGCCTGCAGGGCCACCCTGGGCTCGCACCAGCAGCCGTGGGGCCAGCGTTTGGGTAGCCCTGTGTGTGGGATTTGCTCATGTCACCCTCAAGATGCCAGGGCTAACCTGAGCCCGGCACCCCACCACGTGTCCTCCCCAAGCAGCAAAGTTCAACCAGCCCCAAGGGTGATGCTGATCATGGGGAGCTTGGGAGAGTGGGAGCGGTGGCCAGGAGGGCTCTGGGATCTCTCTCTCATGGTTCTTCTCCTGCTCTTCTCTGCCTCATCTCAGTCTTGAGACCAACTGGCCACTGTGCAGGCAGGGCTGGGGTTGTTATCCTGATGGTGTGGCTCTGGGAGATTTTGGGGAGCAGTGACAGGTAATGATATGTGGGAAGCGTCCGCATTTCTCTCAGCCCCAACAGCCAGGGAAGAAAAATCCCTGGCAGCCATGCTGGAGCCCCCAAGCCTCCCAAAGCTTCCAGGTGCACTACATATCCTTATTTTATAATCTGGCTGTGTCCTGAGTCTCCCTGGAGTCCTGGAGTCGCCTCGTGGCCGTGAGTCCCAGCCGCTCGGCACGCCTCCTCTCAGGAAGCATCTCCCTTCATCCGCTTCCAGACGGCTGCTTTTAATTTTCTCTTTTTGGTTTTTATTACAAGGAAAGCCATGTTGGAGCTGTCGCTTCCCCCTCTCTGGGCCATTTGCTCTTTAAATATCTCTGCTTGGATTTTTTTTCTCCTTGCTCTAAGAAGCCAAACTATGCAGGGGTGAGTGTGTAGCACTGCTGTCATTCTAAGAGCCCTACATGTCTGAAGCCAGATTCCTTAGTAAAGGATAAACATTCCAGTGGGCATCCCAATTACACTAAAAGTTATTTTATTGCAAATCAGGGATGTGCTGCAAGGTTCAAACAGTCCAGGGAGGCAATTGCAGCACGACTGGGATGAGTTGGGATGTTCAGTCAAAGGTCAAAAATACCTGGCAACACCCATGTGCAGCTGGGACCCTCTCTTTGCATGGGGTTTTCATACAATCACAGAGTATCCTGAGCTGGGAGGGACCCACGGGGATCATCAGTGCAGCTCCTGGCCCTGCACAGACACCACAAAAGTCCCACCCTGTGCCTGAGAGCATTGTCCAAAGGCTCCTGGAACTCTGGCAGTCTTGGGACTGTGCCCATTCCCTGGGGAGCCTGGGCAGTGCCAGCACCCTCTGGGACGACCCTTTTGCAGCCCTTCATCCAAAGCAAGGCTCTGCCCTGCTTTGGAGGCAGCTTCTCACTCTCCCAGGGAACAAAAGCCAGTGGAAGGCAATGGGGACAAGTGCATCTACTGCTGCATGACTCTCTGGGAGGATCCGTCCCTCCTCCCAGCTGGGTGCTTCCTCACTTCTGTGGGTACCTGAGGAGGCTGCTCAAGCTGTGGGAACCTGGGAAAACACCTCAGGATGTGGTGGGACATGAGCTTATGCAGAAAAAAGCCTTAAAAATTATCAAGCTGGAAAAGAAAAGGCACTCCAGCCCAGACAACTCCAAACTGCTCATCTTCTCTGTTTTGTTTTATTAACACCATTTTTCTTCTGTTGGTTTCTCTCTTCTACTTGGCTTCTCTGTGGGTGGCCCCTTGGCAGAGGGGCAGTACCAGGGCATGAAGGGAGGGAGACTCCTACTCAGCTTCAGGAAGGAAGAAGCTGGCAAAGGGATTGAAAAGAGGCAGAATAGGGAAAATGTACATCCCCCTGCTGCAGGCTTCCTTTGATCATCCTGCATCCATGTGCAAAAGCACATGGAAAAGGAAAATGCAGTCAGTGATGCTGAAGTGGGAATTAGTGGAATTAAAGCCAGCAGCTAATTTTCTCCCTGGGAAGGGGACAGTCACAGTGCCAGGACCCTCTCTGCAGGGTGGCTGTGCCAGGTTGCACAGCTCATGGGTGACCACCAAGACACTCACCAAGTCCCCATGGGACCCAGGGTTTGAGTGGCTTGTCCCTCCACCATGTGCATCCTCAATTTAGGCAACTGGAGATGGAGCTAGATGGAAGTGTGAGGCTTGAACAGACTCTGCTGCCCACAGCCCAGGCATGGGGGAATACTGCTCACCACCACTGCTGGTTGGTGGTTTTTGTGGACACTTGGCTGAGGTACCTGGTGGGACTGTGCAGCAAGAAGTGTCCCCATGCCTTGGATGCTGTCCCTGTCCCTGACACCCAGCAGGAAGCTGGGCAGTGGGGAGCTGGGCAGCCTCCCCTGGCTGGCAGTGGGGCCTGGGGGTTTTGGCAGAACTGACACTGACAACAGTTCCGTGCCCTCACAGTGGCCCACCATGACCTGGAAAACAACCTGAACTGCAGCTTCATCGAGCCACCCTCTGTGGTGGAGCAGCCTTCCCCATCCTGGTCATCCCGCGGCTCCTTCTCCTCCTTTGACACCACGGACGAGGGGCCTGTGTACTGTGTCCCCCATGAAGGTGAGCAGGGTGCATCCCCAGGGGACTCTGGGGACAATATCAGGGGCCTGCTCTATGGAGAGCTGTCAGTCTGGCATGGTGGGGACCGTGTCACCCTGGCTCCTGGTGCCCCAGGAAGGAGTGCAGATTCCAGTCATGCCTCCCATATGGTTTCAGAGCTCCCTCCTCCAGCATTTGCTGCTCCAAGGTTAAGAGCCAGGAGATCTCTGACTGGGAGCCTCACTGGTAGGACACTGTCCTGTGGGAGCATCTCAGTGCTTCCCCTCCTCAGACACATCCCACCTGACACTGCTGTGCTCTCTTCCCGCAGAGAGCATGGGTGACAGCAGGGACAGAGGGACGCCTGCCAGCCCCGGGGACAAGCTGCTGGCCCCAGTCAGCGGGGAGGAAGCAGGAGAATACACGTTCCTGAAGGAGACGGGCTCTGTCAGAGCCTTCCCGACCGACAGCAGTGAGACCCCCCTGCTCAAGTCCTCGGACAGCGAACGCTCCTCCTGCGGCTCGGGGTCGGCCAGCGCCGCGCTCTACGCCAGGGTCGCCCGCCTCTCCAAGCAGTCCAAGGAGGAGGAGGACACCACTGTGGAGCCCCACGGCCCCGGGAAGCCGCCATCCCCGGAAAGGACCAAGCCCCGTCCTCCAGACCCGGCCACGAAGCCCAAAGTCTCCTGGATCCACGGCAGGTACAACTCTGGCCAGTCCAACTCACTGCCGGCACCCAGCCAGTCCCCAGAGCAAGTGGCCACCCGGTCTGGCAGCCCCGAGCAAGGCCAGGGTTTGGCCAAGAGGAAGAGGAGTCCGAGCGAGACGTCGGCCCATGTGCAGGGCAAAGCGGAGGAGAAGGGCGGCGCCCGGAGCAAGGAGAAACCGCAGAAGCAACCGAAGGAGCCCGGCGTCCCCGAGAGCAAATCCAGCCTCTGCGGGGAGCCGCAGTCACCCTCCAAACCCAAGCAGAGGAGCAAAGCCGGCTCCGAGCCAATGGAGACCATCAACGGGGCGGTGCAGAACGCCTTCCGAAAGATGGGTGCCTTCCAGCCGGAGCGGCGGGCCGGGGACACCAGGGATGCTCCTTGTAGCCCCGGCATCAGCAAGCCCCGCTCCGAGCCGCTGCATCCCCAGCTGGCCTCCGAGCTGGCCGCCCAACTGAAGGAAAAGACTCAGAGCCTCAACAAGGGGGACGGAGGCATCCGGGTGAACGGGGTCGGTGCCCAGAGGGAGAAGCCCACCCCTCCACAGAAAGCCAAGCGCTCGGCGGCCGCCGGCGGCCAGAAGACCAGCAAGCCCTTGCTGCCCACCTCTCCCCACCTGCAAAAACTGATCCCTGCGGCGGCCGAGACGGCAGCCGGGGAGCCCAAGTGGGTGGAGAAGCCAAGTGCCAGCAGTGGCCAGGATCAAACTCTCCCCACTGAGCAGACAGCCAAGAAAACCCCCATTAAGAAGCCTCCCAGGAAGAAGAGCCGGGAAGCGAGCCTGGAGCCACCCCGGGCAGCTGCTGTGCCTGCTCAGGCAGTGCAGTGACCAGGAACCGGGCACCGGCCCCGCACCGGCCGCATGCCGGGAAGAAGGACATTTCCCAACACAACCAGCGAACGTGGGAGCCTGGACTGGGCTGGGGGCACTGGAAGAGCCTTGATCCTCCCTTTATGCCCCTCCACCTCACTCATCCCCCTTTTTGCCTTAGTCCCCCCTGCCTTAGGACCCGGTCCCTTCATCTGTGCCCTACTCCTGCTCTCTGCCCGGGTCTCCGCTCCCCTGCCCCCCCAGCGCGGGGCGGACCGCAAGGAGCCGGCCCGGCCGCCAGCCCGGGGGGCTCCGTGTGTGGCATATCCACCCCCCCACCCTTTTTTGTAGCAGTATTATCGACCGCATAAGCAGCGCTTGTTGTACTAGACGTGCCCACGGTATATTCTGCAGTAACCCAGCCACTCGCTTCCCATGCTCCACTCCGCTCTGTCGGGGTCGCTGAGCACGGGAGAGGGAGAGAGCTGCTGCTCAGTGGCCTGGGCAGTGCCAGAGATGTGCTCCATATCCATCGCTGGCAGCAGCTCCCTTGCCCCGGCGCCCTCCAGGCACAGCTCTCCACTGCCAGTGCATGCCGGAGTGGGGTCGAGCTGGTTTCGACCGATGCCACCCTCCCTCCCTCCGCCGCGGCGCTGCTCCTGGTCAGAAGGAAGCACTATTTATGGATGGAGGTGGATGCCCTTCGGGTTCCCTACATCCCATCCAATGGAGTTGGAGGGATTGGTTTGGTATGAGAGAGCCTGGCACCTCTGCAGAGCGCTTTCCTAATAAAAATGTATTTCGTCCATAGCTGGGTGCCATCTATCCCTGCCCCAGCCTTCCCGTGGGCGGGCAACATGCCTAGCCTTGCTTGGGTGCTACCTGGTCCTGAGTGGGATGCAGTGGGGAGATGGATGACCGTGCAGCAGTACAGGCAGGTGGTAACAAGGAGCAGACCAGTGGGAGGCAGGTCCCCACTGGGGCTGCTGCTACACATGCTCACCTGGCATCAGAGATGAGCCCCGAGGACAAGAGGAGGAGCTTCTCTTCCTCAGTACCAGCTTTGTCCCAATGGCTTACTGGTCCCGTGGTCAGACACTGGGTCAGACCCTGAGGTTCAAGAAAGCTCTGGCTACTGAGCAGAGAGCTCATCCCTGGGTGCTCAGGGTGCTGGGACAGAAATGTGGGGGGGGGGGGCATGGGAGTAACCCCTTGCCCAGGGGCTGCTAGCTCTGTCAGCATTTGGGGTCTTCACACAGCCCCAGGCAGGATGCTGCCAGAGGACAAGGGTGGGACAAGCCCAGGGGCAGCCCAGAAGCTGAGACTTCTCCCACAAAACTTCTGCCCAAGATTCCTAAGCAGGACTCTCCCTGACATTAGAACTGGGGCTGTCTGCTTCCACAGCAGCTGGAAACATTGGTGCCCACCACTAAGCCATCCTAATCTGTTCCCACAGTGGGGGTTCATGTCTCAGAAGACCATCAGACCAAAAGGTCAACCACAGCAATCTCAGAGGTGATGGAGGCAGCTGGCAAACACTAGAATGGGATGAGACCACATGGAACCAGGACTGCAACCAGCCCAGTGCAGCCCTCAGGAGGGGATGGGGCTCTGGCCCACACCTGGGCATGGCTCAGCATGTGTAGCTGGAGCCAGCAAGTACCTGACACTGTCTGGAGAAGCATTATCACATTATCAAAGCTGAAGAATGACATCACAGCGTTATTTCACAGGCTCCTGGTCACCTTTCAGAGTTTCTTCACTCTTCCTCCCCTTTCCTTCAGGTTTTATTGGGGAAGATGAAGAACAGTGGCTGAAACTAGTCCTGGGACATCACACAGTGCAAAAAAAAGGAGTGGATGGATGAGCTCAATGTCGCCAGATACAAAACAGAGAAAATCAATAGAAAAATTGAGACACTGAATCCATGAGACCTGGGATGGCATCCAAGCCCCTCCTTCCACCACGGAGGCTGTCGTTGGAAAAACTGAAGAGGCTTCCAAGACACTCAGATTGGTAACTACTCATAGGTTAGTAAAAGAGAAGTAAAGGAGTTGAATCCAGGCAATAAAAGTGCAAAATTAAATACAGCTTAAGAGGCAAGGTTTGTCACAGACATCACATGGTCCTTATACACATCTCTTCATGTCAGTACTGAAGGGCACTCAGGGGAGCCACCTGTGATGCTCATGATGGTGGCCCAGGAAGGTGAATTTGGGAATTGCCCCAGCCTCCTCTCGGGTCACTTTCTCTCTCATGCAGGCAGCCAAGCTTGGGCTGGTGCCTCAGGAAAGTTGGGCCCTAAGTTCTCCATGGTCCTCAGGCTATCCTGGCACAGCTGAGGATCACCCAGGCAAAAGCCCGTCCATGGGCTCTGATCACAGTCTGAGCCAGCCAGAGAGCCTGCAAGTGAGCAGCCTGTACATAAGTGCAAAAATGCCATGTCACAGACAGGCAGGCAGGTCACCAGAGGCTCCAGCCTAACCTTCACGTCAGGGTGGCCGTGACAATATCAGGCTAAGTCTTGGGATTCTCCAAGGGTAGAGATACCCCAGCTGCCTTTGAATGTTCCAGGATCACTCTCCTGGGCAGGAATTTTATTCCAAGATTGAACATGAATCTTCCAAGCTTCAGCTGCTGACTGTTTACCTCATTGCATCATTCAGCACCACCTTTATCATGAAGCTATGGTAGGGGAAATTTAAGCTGATTAACAGGGATTAACAGCCCAAGAGGGTGCTGGGCACTGCCCAGGCTCCCCAGGGAATGGGCACGGCCCCGAGGCTGCCAGAGCTCCAGGAGCCTTTGGACAGCACTGCCAGGGATGATCCTTGTGGGTACCTTCAGCTCAGGATATTCTGTGATTCTGTGACCTTAGTCACTGACTGTTCTCAGAATTCTTCCCCCAGCCCAGCACTGCCCCCTTCTCCTGGTGCAATGTGTGCCAGCTCCATGAGCATGTTGATATCCCTTGTCCAGACCTCTCCAGTTTCTTCACATCCCTCTTGAGCTAGGAGACCACATCTGGACTCTTCCTTCAGACGTCGGCCTGTGCCCTTCCCGGCAGCTCCCATTATGGGCTTTGCCTTACTCTGAGGAAAAACAACAAGCTGATGTACACCCTGAGGTTCTCTGTTGCTTACAGGGTCTTTTCAACAGGGTCCTTCCAGCTCAGACAGCTCAGAATCTTCCTGTAATGTCCTGTGATGCCATCCATGTGAAGGACATGGATGAGGCATTGCCACACTTCAGTATCAGGAAGGGCTAATGATTCTCTTTTCCCGGCATCCTGCAGGCTTTCTTCCCACCACTGCATGTTGGATATCTCTGACTGACAGCTCCCCATGAAAGACCAGTGAGGAGGTCTTGTTCAGGGGGTCACAAATCAGCAGAAGCTGAAAACCATCAAACAATTTTCCTGCAGCTGTGAGTTCCACCAGCAAATGATACATACTTGCTGTTCTGGGCTGCTTTTCAGGGCTGTTTTGGGCAGGCAGAAAACTTTGACCTCAAGGGGAAACCAGCTGAACCCAGTCATAATGTGGAGAAATCAGGTGTTCTGCTTCCCCAGAGACAGAGCAGGATCCACCTTCCCTGATCGACAGGTAGGGCTTTTGGTGACAACGTGGTGGCCGTGGCTGAGGAGGAGTTGTGGGAGTGGCTGTGATGGAGCCACCAGCCCTCCATTCCACCAGCGTATCATCCGTGGGATCAGAGGAGCACGGTGACATTTTTGGCTTATCCTCTCCTCCACCACCACTGCAAGACTGGTCTTCCTCCCATTTCCTCCTGATTTCCCAAAGCAGAGAAGGAGCTGTTGGGTTGGACACCAGCACGTGTTTTTGGCTTGGCCAGCAAGCAGCAATAAAAGCCAGCCTGCTGCCAACAATTCATTTCCTGTTTCAGGCCCTACCAAAAATAAACTCAGAAGGGAAACTCCAATGAGAACGAAACACACAGGAGACAACCCAGAGCTCTCAAAACTATATAGGAAATTTCTCTCTCAGTGTTCACTAGGAAGGGGGACGGTGGTGTCAGAGGGAATTTCATGCTAGATGAGGGGATTGTGAAGGGGTTTGGGCAGCTCCATCAGAATTATAGGAATATAAATATATATGCAGCTGACACTTCCTGTGGCTGTGTTATACTTGGGGAAATGGCCATTTCCTTCTTTGCCTCACAAAGTGGATGCAGGGTCCTGACTGCCTTCCCCAGGACACTTGGCTCCAGGGACGGCCACACCGGGGACATTGCGATGTCCCCAGGTCTCATGGGAGATGTCCTCACGCAGCCACCATCCAGCTGGCACTGGGCTCTCTGCTGCCAGGCTGCGTGGGTCACCCCAGCTGGGAGCCCAAAGAGGTGCAGTCACTGCAACACTCCCTGAATCATTTCCCATCCTCACCACAGCCATCGGCAACCTCATCAGCCT
Source organism: Onychostruthus taczanowskii (assembly GCF_017590055.1). Classification (NCBI taxonomy): domain Eukaryota; kingdom Metazoa; phylum Chordata; class Aves; order Passeriformes; family Passeridae; genus Onychostruthus; species Onychostruthus taczanowskii. Next base: position 4,801,628 of record NW_024504122.1, read on the forward strand.
CTCTTGGGCTTGAGCAGGGCCGTGGTGGTGTTTCAGTGGCAAGTAACAGAAGCCTTTTGCAGGCCATCAGCTGCTGCTGCTGTTGTGGTCTCCTGCTGCCTGCCAGCTCCTGATGCAAGTAGCACTGAACCCGCAGAGCCAAGGATGGGCATTGTGCTCCTGCAGGATGGCAGCTCCAGCATCAGCATCCAGGCAGAAGGAGAAACCTGTGCCCCAGGGGTCCCTGTGAGCATGGGTGGTGGTTTGGGGATGGCATGGACACCTCGATCCAGCACCTGCAGCTTTGCCTTGGGATGGTGGAGCCTCTGGGTGGGTATTTGCAGCCTTTTCCCTCATAAGGAAGTGGGGCAGGGGGGTGGAGAGTGGTTTGTCTCTGCACCCGGTGCCCAAGATGCCACAAAACACAGGATATTGATAAAAATACGTACTCCAGGAGTATATGCACTCACACAAAAATATATGTATATATTATATACATAACTTTTATAAGTCAATATACATTATATATATAAAATTTATTCCTGGAATGTACAGGAGTGTATAATATATATGTTTGTATGCACTCCTATACACTCCAGAAGTAAACATTTTTCTATTTCTATATTTATTTTTGTATATAGACACCTACATTCTCCTATATACTCCCACAGTACATGGTACATATACTTCCAAATTTATAACAGATTTGTGCACTTTTGTAGTTTTATGTATACACTAATATCTATATACACACACAAACAGTATACATATATATATATATATATATATATATATATACAAAAGCTTATGTACTTATCTGTTTTTCTAAGCTCCAGGAGCTGAAGGTGAGGACGTTGAGGTGAGACTGAGCCTGCCCGCAGCACCCAGGTGCCAGCCCCATTCCTGCTGGCATCATGGCAGAGTCACCCAGGTGCCTCTCAGTGCTGTGCCCGCACACCAGGTTTTGTGATGCTGAATCCAACAAGTGCTGTTCTGGGTCCTTCCCTGAGGATCTGGGCTTCAGGGGGCTCCAGCACAGACTTGCAGGGAAGCAGGGCAGGGACTCCACATCCCAGCACCATCCCAGCAGCAGCTCCAGGCTCTTCAAGCAGGACCACTCTAAAGCCATTTTGTCCCTACCGATGGCACCCAGGGCTGGGCAAAGCCACGGTCCCCTCCTCTGCCCTGTCCTGCACCACAGTGCATCGCCCGGGCTTCAAAGTGGGGCTGCACCTTCAGCTCATCGAGCCCTCCAGGGGTGCCTCTGCAGCCCCACCCGTCCATCCTGAAGGATGGGATCCCATCACTGTGCGCTCAGCAGGGCACAGGGCACAGGGCACAGGGCAGCGCGCTCAGGTGTGCACAGGGCAGGGACCATGGCCAGACCCCCTCGCAGGCATCGAGGGGCATGCCGCACCTCACACTCTGCAAACCCACCCTGGCTCCATTTTAGATTCTCCCTCACCCATGGAGTAGTGGAAATGTTTCCACGTGATCCAGGACCCCAGTTAATCCCTGGCTGCACAATGAGCTGCACAGAGCTAAGGGACTTCTAACACACGGAGCCATCGCTAGGCAAATCCAAGTGCCTGAGCCTTTATTTCAGCCTCTGCAAGCATCATTAATTTGGGGAAATCCATATTTTTGCAGGAAAAGCACGAGGGCACTCTATCCAAGTGTTTTGAGCAGGAGAGGAGGAATAATCAGGTGGAAGTCAGGCAGAGGCTCCAGGTACCTGATTCATCCCCAGCTTGTGCTCCTGGCCGCATCGCGCCTGCCCGTGTTTAGTCTGGGTGGGAGCACAAATCACTGCTCAATGTCATCACTCTGCCCGGATCTGGATTTCATTAAAGCCACATGATCAGCCCTGGCTGCTGCTGGGGGCTGGCCACGCTCCCCCCAAGGAGCTGCACAGGATGCGGGGCGGGGGTCAGGGCACGGGGCTGAATGGGCCCTTGTCTGCAGCAGAGAAGCCACAGCCACCTCGTTGGGACGGGTGTTTTGTCACCCTGAAGGGCTTGGAGACCCCAAAAATATCCTGAGGGGAAGGGAGTGCAGCCTGCATCTGTCTCCTGCTCAGTTGGTGACTGTAGGGGCACAGCAAGGGGGTCCCCAAGACCCACGACCTGGGGTCCCTGCCCCTGCCCAAAGTCAGGCTGCAGACTCAGAGGGACACGGGTGCCAACTGGGCACCCAGCCAAGGGACAGGAGGGGTTGGCTCCAGGCTGCTGCAAACCCTGCATACCGTCATATCCTTTACATCTCTTGCATCCCTTGGATCCTTGACATCCCATTGCAACTCTTACATCCCATTGCACTCTCTGAATCCCTTGCAGCTTCCTTGCATGCCTTGTGTTATTAATAGCCTGCTGCAGCCCTTTAAGCATCCTTTACATCCCTTACATCCTTCTCAGCTCACTGAATTTCTTATGTCCTGCTGCATCCTTTGTGTCCCCTGCAGCCTGCTGTGTCACTTGCATCCTGTGCATGCTTTGCACTCCCCCCTTGCAGCCCATGGCCCCTGCACACAACTCCCAGTCAAGCCCACACACTTGCAGTCTCCTCCGAGGTCATTTTTGCTTATGAAGCCCTGTGCAGTGACCTGGAGCACCTGCACCAGTCAGCTGGGAGCCTCTCTGGCCAGTCCAGGGGAAGCAGCTCCTGCCCCTTGCCCAGGCTCACCAGGCAGGGTGCTGTCCATGGGGTGATACAGAGCTGTCACCTCAAACAGACCTGACAGCCTTCTCTCTGCAGGTGGCAAAGTCATGAGGTGCTCCTGAGCTGCTGAGCCACAACCCACGTGAATTTGCCCTGGCTGAGCATCCATGTCCCATCCCAGGAATGATGTGCACTCAGGACACGTGGCTGCGGCATCTCCTCTGAGTCCCCATGGAACTTGGCCCAGACAACCAAAGCCTGGACGTGTTTTCTGACATGTTTCCAATGATGCACACTACCCTTCCAGCCCAGTAGCCCTTGGTCTCCTAACTACAGCAGCAGCCAGCCGGCAGGAGAGCGTGTAGGCTTCACCCAGCACCTCTGAGAGCCAGTGACCACCTCGATCCAGGTCTTATTTTAGCTGCAGCTCAGGGGTGAAGTTCCCGTTCAGATATTCAGCTCCAGAGGCCAGAGCAGGGGAAACACTTTTACTCTGCAGTGTTTAAATTGGAATAAATCCGGTGAGCCTGAGGCTGAGGCTCTGGCAGTCCCAGCCATGCCCTCCCCTTGCCTGGGGGATGAGGGGAGGGCCCCAAGTGGTCTGAAAAAGGAGGGAGCAAGGCTGGGGACAGGTGGCAAAGCTAGTGCAGTGGGTGACCATGCAGCCAGTGCAGGGTGGAGTCAGAGGGCGGCTGCTGGAGACCCTGCCCCAGAGGGCTGGTGCAGCTCTTAGAGGATCCAAAGAGGAGTTGGAGGAGACTTGAGGAAACTATCCAAGCCAAGCTGGCTGAGGAGAGACAGATCCAGCCTAGAGGAGAGGAGCCCCCCAGACCTGGCCCTGCGGGGGCTTGCTGCTTCAGGAACACCCTGGCTCCAGCCCTGGCTCAGGCGCCAGCCAGGGACTAACTGCAGGCACCGTGGCTTGGGCTGAGCCACAGTCCTGCGCCAGCCCAGGCCATCTCGGTTCATACTGAAGCCATGGCAGCAGAGCCACTGCTGGGATGCTTGCCAGCTCAGCCCAAGGAGCAGATGATGCTGACCTGTCCCTGAGTCCACAGGAAAGGCAGGAAAGCTATGTTTGGTGCAGAATTGGCAGTGCATCGGCCGCTTCCAGTGACAGCTGGCTGTCCGGTGACACCACAATCACCAAAGGTTGGGGAGGCCACTCCCAGCTCTGGAGTGGTGACTCAGAGCCATGGTGATGTGGCAGCTCTCCCAGGGACTCCAGGCTTGGACAGACATCTCCTGCAGGAAGGCGTGTGCTCAGGGTTCTTGGGGATTATTCCCCATGGCAATATACCCCCATACATCAGGCTCCACAGACACTCCATTCCTGTTGTATTTCTTGTCCCCCTGCTTCCACCCAGCCTCCTCTGCACCAGCAGCATGAGGAAAGCCCCACAGCTGGTTTGGGGGCTCAAGAAGCAGCAGCAGGACAAGATCAGCCACAGATTCCTCTGTACCAAGGCAAGGAACATCTCTCTCTCCCAGTGCAGAGATCCCATGACCATGAGCACCCAATTGTGGCCTCGTCCTGCCCTGCAGGAAAAGTCCCATTGGGCTCTTTCCCAGCCACTCTCTCACTCCATGGTGGGGGTGACAGGATGAGGAAGGACAGAGGAGCTTTCTCAGGTCTGTCTGTCCCTTCACAGTTCAATTCAGGCTTAGTTAAGGCTCTTCCTGGGCATCACAACCCAACTGCAGGGTTGTTTCTGCTCTCAAGCCCCTGGGTCCAGCTGCCGTGGTTTTGTCCTTGGTGCTGGCATGTTCTAGGGAGCTCAGGAAGGACCTGTTTTTCCTCCACCCACTCTGTGTCACCTGAGCTGCTTGTGGCACCACTGCAAACACTGTTAGCTGGCCAGGGACTATCCCACTTCAGCCTGAACCCACCCCCCAGGAGTCTCCTGCACATCCCAGCATATCTTGATGTATTCCCTGCCCAGACATACAGAGCACGGGACACCCCAGGTCACTGTGCTCTCCAACCCCAGTCCCCATATGTGCCACCCACCCATCTCTCCTGCATTCCCAGAGCCAGCCTAGGGCTGCAGATTGTCCGCAGTGGCTGTCCCAGCTGCAGTCCAGCTCACTGAGGTCCTTCCTCCAACCCAAACTCCATGTGCCTCTGTCCCCATGGCACTGCCGGCAGAGGACCCTGTCCCAGCTCCATCCCCACAGAGAGCTCGCCCTGCATCCCCAGCAGCATCGTGGCCCAGCAGCGATCCCAGTGCAAAGCCCGGCCAGGTACCTCTTGGAGCACACACCGGCTCCGATCCCTGCCTCCCTGCGGGAGCCCCAGAATCCCAGCGTTTGTGTCGCCAGCCCTGCAGGCTGCAGAGGCAGCGCCCAGAGCTGCCGGGCTAATGAGAAATGCATGGGACCCACATCTGGTAGCGATTGAGCCGGGAGCAGCGCTGGGAAGGGAGGAAGTGCAGATTTCCTGCAGCACAAAGGAAGGGAGAGGAATGTCCGTGGCAGAGCAGAGGCCCCAGCAGCCCCCTCCCTCACCTCCAGAGGGGTGCACAGGCAGCAGGAGGTGCTTGCTCCCCGCTGGCACTGCTGGAGAGTGTTCCTGGGCATGTGCCCTCCTCTTCCCTGGGCTGAGCCTCTCTCAGCTGCCCGGCCACCCCGCTTTCCACCCGCAGGGATGCACAGGCTCCCCAGGCCTGTCCACAGCCATGGCACACACTGCCAGAGCCTCCTCACCTCCCTCCAGCCTGCTGCTGCTCAGGGGCCCCACAGCCAGACACCCCCAGGCTTGAAAGCCCCTCAAAACAGCCTTGGGCAGGGAGCAGAAGCCCAGTGAAGCCATGAGAGCACTAAAGGCAGAGGCTGCCTTTACTGCTGACACTGAAGGGGACAAGGCAGGTGGCCCTGATGCCCTCACCAGTACAGGCAGCAGTGCCAGGGGAGGCAGCTGGTCTGGTGGTGTTTCAGGTGAAGCCTTTGTCACCATATCTGAGAATTACTGGCTGTCAGTGGGATTTTGGGTTGTGCTGCTGGGGGTATTCCCCAGAACAGCAAAACTCTGTGACAGCAGGTGACACACAGAAGGGGATATTTAGCAAAAGCTGCCATCAAATCTTCATGGAGGAGTATGACAAAGTGTTGGGCATGCTTTCATCCTGATCCAGGCCATTGCCCCAGTCGCAGCTGGGCAGCACAGCTCACAGCTCTGTTTTAAAGGACCTGTTACCCAGCAGCTCAGCAGAGCCTGCAGCACTCAGCCTTTCGCTGCTCCAGTACAGCAAAACCTCGTGGTGGTTCTGAGGAAATCATTCCATGGAGGTGTTGCTACCAGGCTGGGGGAAAGATGGGCAGGGGACAGGCTGGACAGATGGACACAGCAGGGTTAACTCCATAAGGTCTAAGTAGCCCAGACATAGAGAAATCTGCAGTCAGCCCACCCAAAGCCTCTCCAGCATCTCCAGGGATTTAGGGATCCTTGAATGGAAATTTAAGGCACTGAACTGGGGGAAAGAAAGTAATTTCCATTCAGGGATGTTTTCAGGATACCCTGAAATTTTGCTGGAGATACTCTGTGTTCTTCTCTCTGCTACTTCCAGTCCCCCTGAGCAGCAGTGCAGCTTCTGTAGGCTTTGAAGTCCTATTAAATCCAGTCTTTTTAAGGCATTTTTAACCCATTTCAATGAATCTTTCCTCTTACTAATTCAAGACAGGAACCTTTTCCTGTGCTCTACTGCCATGAATGCACAGCTCATCTTTCTCCACTTCTCATTTCCCACACCCCAGCATGCACGGAAGGACCCATCACCATCCCAGCATGCAACAGTGTGTTTTCAGGGATTGGAAGGGATCTGGGCAGCCGCCTTATCCTTCCCAAGGCATCCACAAACATTGCCCAGCACGACCCTGGCACAGTGTCCACAGAGGATGCTCCCCGCTCCACAGGCTGGAATGACTTCACAGAGTGCAATCCCACAGTGCTGGGGATACACCACATTTTTGGCCGTGGTTGAAGCCACCCTGTCACCCACTTTTGACTCATCCACTCCAAAGCGGACAAATTACGTCTGAAACGCTCCTGATAAAGTAATTTAAAACATCTGTAGCTGCTTCCAAGCTGGAGCAGGGGGATAGTCCGAGATTCCTCCCCGAGCATCCCATGGGGCGGAAACCGCCTGGAAATCCCCGGGGGGGTCCCGGGGGGGTCCCGAGGCTGTCGGGAGCGGCAGGGAGCGGGACGGGCGGGAACCACGAGCGGGAGCGGCAGGGAGCGGGGTATGGGCGTGGTCACAGGGAGGAACTGGGTCGGGATTGGCTGATTCCGGGGGCGGGGCTTGTGAAGGCCAGAGGGGCGAGGCTTGAGCCTCTCGGGGGCGGGGCGGGACGATGGAGACGGGGAGGGGCGTCCTGCGCATGCGCAAATTGCGGCAGGAGGGCGAGACCGCGCGGTTCTGCGCAGGCGTAGATTGCAAGAGGGCGGTGGGGGTGAGGGAGCGGGCGGGGACCATGGCGGTGGCGCGGCCCGGTGGGTTCGAGGCGGCCGAGCAGCAGCAGGAGGTGCTGTCCCGGCAGCAGGAGCGGCACTACCGGCTGCTGGCCGAGTTGCAGGCACTTGTCAAGGCGCTGCCCAGGTGAGCGGAGCCCGAGGGGGGCCGGGGGCCGCTGCCGGTGCCGGCGCTGACCCGGTTTGTGCCCGCAGCGCCTGCCAGCAGCGCCTCTCGTACACGACGTTGTCCGAGCTGGCGCTGGCGCTGCTGGACGGGACCGTGTTCGAGATCGTGCAGGGGCTGCTGGAGATCCAGCACCTCACCGAGAAGAACCTGTACAGCCAGCGGCGGCAGCTGCACAGCGAGCACCGCGGTACCGGGGCCACCGTGGGCGTAGTCCTGGGCCACTGGGGGGAGCGGAGAGGGGAGCGCTGGGGCGAGGGCCGCAAGGGCGGCCGGCCTGGGGCACGTGAGGGGAGGGACAGCTCGAGAGAAATGGGGGAGGCACTCCAGGGAAGTGATGGGGATCCTCCTGCGGGGGGAGAGGGGCCTGAGGCAGCTCTGGGGTGGGGAGGAGTTTTGGGGGGTACTGGGGGGTGGGACG